>NC_134857.1:39160242-39460242 GCF_049852395.1 Peromyscus maniculatus bairdii | reverse complement strand
GTGGCATCTACAATGCTCCGGAGCATCTCCCTTGCCGTGTTTGCTTTGCATAAATACCCATAAATACCCACTGAGTTATGTATTCTATTAGAATTAGTTGTAAAGAGTAAACAATTTTGAAATTGCCAGAGGTCTATGTTTCTTTGTGGTTATAGATTTAAATCAGTAATACAATTGATTGGTCATATCCTCAACAGACATTCAGAAGTATGTCCCGTCACAATCTGAAAACTAGAGTAACTCATTTGTATATTCAGTTCTTTGGCTAAGGCATACTTTGTCAGTGTTTCTCATCGCGAGAAGATACAAAAGACAATGAAGTCTCTGCCCCCTGAAGCTTACACTTTATTGAAAAATTGAAGTCACGTATGTTGCAGCTCTAGAAAGATGAAAAATTAGAATCCATTTCTGAGTAAAGAGACTTAGAGCGACCTTGACAAAGTCCAGGCTGAACTGGGCCTTGATAAACGGGCAAGCTTTGTAAGGACTGGGAAGAAAGGTGATGCAGGGAGTGGAAATGCCATGAAGGATGGGGCAACAGGAGGCTGGGAGGAAAAAGTGAGAGGCTATCAATTATGGGGTGATCATAAATGTATCATTCAGAGAGCCCCAGCGATGGACGGCATCCTGTGTGGCTCTTTTCTGAAGATGGTCAGAGAAAAGCAATCACCTGAAATAAAATTAGAATATGGACCTATGACATATATTGAGAAAGAGTCATAACACATGTGCAGGTAAATGTTTGTAATTCCGTAGGCTTAAAGCTGGTTCACACATGTGTTCTGGCTGCAGTTGCTTTATTTTCTGTTGTAAAGAAATGAAGAGTTCTTATTTTAAACTATTATATTGCATTAAATTGTTAAGCAAAATGAACAAAGAAGCAAAAAAAAAAAACAATCCACCACTCAAATTGTCAGTATTCACACTTTATGAAAATGTATATTAGTCTTCCTTCATTGTCTGTTGTATATACGCATATATTTTAGTGTATCAGGGATATTTTTCTACTCATTGTACATTCTCAACAGGTAATTCTTTTTCTACAGTAGTTTCTGTTGTACAGAATTATCATTATTTATGTAACTGGTTTCCTATTGTTAGCTGGGTGGTCTATGATTTTATTTTTAAATAGAAAGCATTATAATGAACAGCCTTACCATGGAACCTTTGCACATATCCATAAACAATTCATTAGAATAAATACGAGGATATGGCATTCCTGTTTCATGGTATGGTGCAGTGTGGTGTGATGGCAGTGATGGTGGTGGTGGCCTGTGTGTTCTAATTCTATTCCAGAAGCGTATCTCTCTTGATATGCACCTGCAGCAAGGCTGTATTACTTCTCAGAGAAAATGATACAATCTTTGAGAAAGACGCGCTAGTCAGAAGCACGGACCATCAGCGACATTTGGGCAGAGACATTAAATCAAAAAGACTTGTATGTAGGGAGCCCTTCAAAGATAAATCTTTCACCCAGAGAACCCCTCCTTTATCCATGCATAAGAATCAATTGCTATTCTCTGCATCACAGCTTCCTCCCCATTACCAGCCCAGCTTTGAAAACACTTCCATCTCCTCCTAATAGAAACCATCTGAGAGGCTAAGGTTTGCTGCTATTTTTCATTATGTTGAGGCTGATCACAGAGGCATACTGTGGCAATCACAGGCACTAACCAGGCAGTAAGTAAGGGCAATTTCATTACAAGTGCACACTTGCATTTTATGCCCCTTAATCACGGTTAGTGCTCCCTCAAGCAGTACAGGCTTCCAGCTTGCGATCTGACAATACCCTCTTTGTCTGAGGAATGCCGCAGTGAGGGTGAGTGGCCTTTATTGGTAGGAATGGCTCCCTGGCACCCGGCACGGGGCAGTATAAAGTGACTCTGTGTGTGTTACACATATGCTGTTGTTGCATGTCACCTTATGCAGAGAACAGTGTTAATTCCAGGCACGGACCTTTCTGGCTTAGTGGTTTTATGTTTCCTTAGCCTCTGGATGTTTAATGAGGTTCCTCTTATGTCCACCTCTTTACAAAACCTGTCTGGTTATGTGAATGCCCAGGATACAGTGAAAAATTCCTCAGCCTTGAAGAGCAGCTCAATGGGAGATATCTAAACGACTCACTTACTGTTCTGTGCCGCTTGCTCCTCAAAGCATCTTTTAGCCTCAAGTCATGATTATTGAACAAGGATCACAAATTAAATTAAGTTAAATGACATGTTCAAAATTCTGACCCGTCAGAAGTATAATCAAATGGAGATTCCCCAGTTAGAATGATAAAGAAATCAATTGCACGGTCAGTGTTTGCTTAAACTCAATTTTAAGGTTTTTCCCTGGTACCTGCATTCTGGTACGGTATTTACAGGGAGTTCTCAACCACGGTTATCTCTAAATGAGTCAGATGCCAAGTGTTGTGAACATTCTCAGAAACAATGTTGACCCAATGGTCCTTTGAGTGAGAGGCTTTTCTGTGCAAGTGGTTAAAAATGAAGGAGGTAAGCGACACTGAAAAGCACAAAACACTTCTCTCACAGCCTCGTGATCGGGGGTCGGAAGCAAAAGATCTCACAGCAGACTCAGCGGTCACCATCACCACAGATGATGGCCTCATCAGGATGGAGACTAACAAACTGGTGCTTGTTTTGACATCTAGAGCCTGGGTGTCAGCCTTGCTTGTAGATAAGTGTGCAGATATCATTAGTGGTATTCATTAACGAGTCACTACTGTGCGCTAGATACTTCTCTTATCAGCTCTTTGAGAATTTTGTACACTGTTTTGATCATACTCATCTCTCACTCCCGACTGTTCCCAGATCTTCCTCCTCTTCTTTAGGTGCCTTACTCTGTGTTCTCCTTTTATGTTTTATTTTATGAACCTGTCAAGCCAATTTGTGCTGCAAGTATGATCCTGGGTGTGTGGCTTTCCATTAGAGATCAGTTGACTTGCACCAGGGTCACACCATTAAGCTAACTGATTCTCCCTCTCCCAGCAGCTGTCAATCACCAGTAAATGATCAGCTAGAGACTGGACTTTGTAACCACCTCCTTTCTCCATATCTGGGTTCCATCTGGCCTGAGCTTGCATTAGTCTTACAGATGCCATCCTAACTCTCTGAGTTCATATGTGAAGCTGCCCAGCTGTGTGTGTCCAGAGACACTCTTTCCGGGTAGTCATCTACCACCTCTGGTTCTTGTGTCCTTTCCACCCCCTCTTCCACAATGATCCCTGAGCCTTGGGAGGTGGAGGTGTGATATAAATGTCTCACTTAGGGCTGAACATTTGGCAGCTACGTATTCTATGCACTTTGCTCAGTTGTAGGTCTGCAAATAGGAGCTTCTCTGATGAAGGTTGAGAGACGCACCAATCTATGGGTATAACAAGTTACTAAGAGTCATTTTATCACTATGTCCACTTAGCAGAATGGTAGTAGTAGCTTCTCTTTTAGGGCCTGTAACCCTATGTCTAGCTCCAGGTTCTTGGGCAAATACTAGTGCCCAATCCATATTGGCACTATTTCATCTTGTGTATTGGGCCTTAAATCCAATCAGAAAGTGGTTAGTTACTACCATGATGCTTGTACCACTGTGGCACCTGTGAGCCTGTCTCACCTGGCCAGTTATTATTGTAGCTGTCGGTGTTCAAGCTGTGTGAAACTGATGTTTGCTAGATTCTCGTGTTAAGTATTTGTGGTGTGAAATAGCAATAGACATATCTAATAGTGGTATAGAAGTGGTAGTTATGATTCAGTAAGGCCTTGCTGGCCCTGAACACAACTCACCACATTCCATTAATTCTTTCTAACAACCTTAAAAAGCAGGTGTTATCTTCAGATTATATGGACAAAGTGGCTGATGGTTTGAGATATCAAATAACCTGCCCCAACCAGCTAGAAGACAGTTGTCAGAGTTGGGATCTAGCATTTTATGTCTCTAGGAGTCCAACATTCTGTTGCATCTCACTGGAAAGTCAAACCCGTTTGTGTGCTGCTTTTAGCAAACCAGTTTTGGTAGTTTTAATATCCTTTTTGCAAATGAAGGATAGTAATGTTTTTCTAACTACTGCACAGATTTTCTTTCAAATGGGGAATGAGGTAATGTAAGAAAACACTCATTGGTGAGACTCTCTTGGGCAAGCCTGTATCTGCCTGTTGAATTTAATGTTCTGCTTATGCTAAATGCTGAACAAATTTTTAAGTGCATGTGTAAGGTAAATTATTTATTAGTAAAGCATGGTCCCTTTCATTGGGAGATTTGTAACTCAGTCCATTAGGTAAGATTTAGACACACAAGGCAGACTAGAGGGCTGGAGAGATGGTTCAGTGGTTAAGAGCACTGAATGTTCTTCCAGAAGACCTGGGTTTGGGTCCCAACACCCACATGGTAGCTCACAACTGTGTGTAACTCTAGTTCCAAAAGATCTAGTGCTCTCTTCTGGCCTCCAATGGCACTGTGCACACATGATGCACATGCATACATGTGGACAAAATATACATGTAAAAAATTAAAAAGAAATACTTCAAAATGCAGAATAACCTTCTGTGGTAGGGTATGGCAGGTGCCTAATGAGTGACAAAGTCATTGTTTATGAGATAAGTTCCCTGAAGTAGAAGGTCTGGACATGAAAAAAAGGAGATTCCCTGTGGGGCTTGCCTTGGTTCCTGAGCTGCAGGTGAGTCAAAGCTGTGGGCATACAGAAAAGAATGGGGGCATTTTAGAGATGAGGAATCATACATCTCAAGATATGGGGGCAGGCTGTGAAGTTTGCTTACAAACTGATAAATAAATCTCATCAGCTTGACTGAAACAGTCATTTTTCATATGGTAAAATAGCAGGAAAGATAAGCATAAGATAGTCAGGCAGACAGTATCACTCTGAATAAACACATCCAATACTTGGAAATCCCAAGAATATGTAAAACACACCAAATATCTACTCTTTATCTCTCCTTGGTACACTCTGATATGAATGCACTTAGAACTACCAAACTTTACATTTAGAAATGGCTGAGATCTCTAAACAAATATATATGGACAAAAAGTCATACCAATACTCTAGAGCGGTAGTCAGTCTGGATTAGATGCCTGATGCCCAAGATCCTTTCATTTATGACATGCATCCTGCTAATCAGTTTGCTGTTTTCTTTTCTTGTCTTCTATCAGCATATGACTTTTTTTTATTATTATTTTTACTTTCTGTGTATAGGTGTTTTGTCTGCTTTCATGTTTATGCACCATATGCATGCCTGGTGGCTGAAGAGGTCAGGAGAGGTTATCAGACCCCTTGGGACTGGAGTTATAGATGGTTGTAAACCTTCATGTGGGTGGTGGGGACCATAGCCAGATTCTCCATTAAAGCAGCAAGCGACCTTAATCACATGTCCATCTCTCCAGCCCTGTACTTCGTTGCTTTTTGTCCTTTGTATCTCCAGTTTGTAGTGCCTAGCACATAGTATATACTCAATAAATATATTGTGAATGAATTAAAGGTTTCAAGTAAGCAAAGACTTCAAGTGACATGCACTTAGCTCAAAAATCTTAAAATATTCCTTAATACTATTACAAATAAAGCCGAGGGTAAGTCAGCATTAACAAGGCTACAAAAATCTATAGGAGCTGGACAAGAAATAGTTAAATGGCAATGTACACAGCCCCTGCAGCCTGGAACTTTTTTTAAAAAATCATATATCACAGGAAACATGGTAGCACAGTCAATAACTGCTATACAGATAAGATTTTTTTCAAGTAAATTAGTAAATTCAGTCTATAAATTATTCTTGTCTAGGCAAAAAGCCAGACAGACCAACAGAATTTTCCTCATTACTTTAGCACAAAAATCTTACACAGAATAAAGAAACAGAGAAGGAAACATTTGAGAAGACCTCCCCAAGCAAAAGTCAGAAGGCACATCAAATGTTTTAGCATTAATCTACTGGGTAGACAATTGCAATGGAGAGGAAATATGGGCGTGAAAGATAGAAATGAGATCCACAAAAAAAAGAGATATCTATAAAGACACTGTCCTTTGAGGGAAGATGAAGAGTTGCATATTTTTGTATGCACACTTGTGTATGTTGGTCCTGCTACAAGGAAGAGAATACTTCAAATCAGGCCAGTTGGAGACACAGAAGGAAAGAGACACTGGGACACCAGGAGAATCCCAAGGGCCTTGGACTATCATCCTGGGTTGTCTAAGTGTCTTTGCCAGGTTGAGGGAAGGTTAGAACCACCTTAAGGATAAACACAAACACTTGCAAGCCTTGCCCCCATTTCTGTAGGGAACTCCTTCATTACTCTTAGCTTGAATGGAGGAAATTCGTCTATGATCTTCATCGAATCATGATTTAAACTAATATCTTCAAGGGTGGTTATGCCTGTATTGGGCCTGGCTTCTGACTGTACCATATTTTCTGTCTTGTCCTCAACACTATATTGAAATAGCTGTGTAAAGAGAGTAAGTCTTAGAGCTACATAGCCCAAGACGCCAAGCAAACTGGTCAGGGGTCTGACGACACCAGTAGCAGTAACTCTGAGGTAAGATGTGTCAGAGCTGCATTGAGAACGATTTGCGAGGCTTGAGGTCTGGTCAGAGATACTTTCTTGAAATGAAGAGCTTGCTGTAGGAATGGAGGCAAGCAGTTCTGCTCCCGCCTCCTCCCTCTTACACTGCACTGTGGACAGCTTTTTGGACTGCATCTCTATTTCTACACTGCACAGTGGCTGCCGTGATAAATAGTGCAGCATGGTCCAGAGTACAAGAGAGCTGGAGGGTTGGGCACTGAGGGCTGTCCCTGAAGCGGGGAGACTCCCTTTTTACCCCCTCATTCATTTAGTCTCTAATCCATTTGACAAAGGTGGTCTAAAGCCCCATGTACTTGGTGCTATAGTAACTGACATGGGCTGTGAGCTTAGGATAGGTCAGCTGAGCACTGGGAAAGAGTCACAGTTAAGCAAGAACAAAGATAAGTGTTCTGGATCGTCCGTTAAAATGGTGCCATGGCATGTACACCAAAACAAATGTATTTGGGGATTCGAGGAGGGGAACAGGGATCAAGGAAAATTTGCAGGAAGTGACTATTACACCAAAGCAGGGGACGTTTTCAAAAAGGCAGCAGCAATACTGTGATGGATGTGAATCTAAGAATCAGTTCCCAATTACTTATTTAAAAAAAAAAAAAGAGAACACAGAGCCACAAGCTCATAATATGCGCCAGACACACAAATTGACCAAGTACATAGTATGTCTTCAAGGCCTTCAACTTACAATCTGATTTCTGGGTTGTAGAACTCACCAAAATGACAGCAATGGGAAAGTTGTGAACACAACTTGTTGATTAAAAAAATGCCTGATGAGAAACAGCTCTGTGCTTGGCATAATTTTAATCTTTGAAAAAGTTAAATTAAAAAAATTATTATTTTATATTATGTGTATGAGTATTTTGCATGCATGTGTTTATGTGCACCATGTGCATACGGTGCTAGTGGAGGCCAGTAGAGGGCACTAAATGTTCTGGAACTGGAGTTAAAGACCATTGTGAGCCACCAGTGTGAATGTTGGGAATTGGTCACACCCTCTGTAAGAGCAGCCAGTGCTCTTAACCACTGATTCATCTCTCCAGTTCCTCCAGGCACATTCTAAATACTGTACATGCGAAGGAGAACACAGTGTTTTTGTAGCAGTGAGAAAAAAATAGAACATAAATCTGTGCCAGCTGATGATAATTCTAGGGAGAAAAATTAGAAGAGATGACCTGGGTGGTCACACGGGGCCACCATCAGACAAGGTTGGCATACTGTCTGAGGTAGATTGAGCTGGTTGCATGCTATGTTAGTCACTTTTCTGCTGCTGTTGTAAGACTCCGTGACCCAGAGTAACTTCTAGAAAATACAATTAGGCTTATGGTTCCTGAGGGAGAGTCAATAATGGTAGGGGAGGTATAGCAGCAGGTGGCTGGAAAAGGATGCTGAGAAATGACATCTTCAAGTGCAAACACAAAACCGAGAGTGAATTGGAAGTGGGGTGAGGTTATGACCTCTCCAAACCTGCCTCCAGGGATAGACTTCCTCCGACAAGGCTCTACCTCATCAAATAACACCACCAACTAGAGACCAAGTATTCACATGTGTGAGCCCATGGGGGACATTTCTAACTCAAACCACCACATACAGACATGAGGAAGAGCATTCCAAACTGAAGGGACCATAGAAACAATACCCTAAGGCAAAAGTGTACTTGAGACATTTAATTGAGACAGTGAAGGAGATGTTGTAACTTGCAGCTGACACAGTAAAACTAAATAGAACAAAAGTTGAATCCAGAGCACCCAGATATGATGTTGAGGACAAGCTCATACAAGGTGTATCTGAAGGTCTTTGGTAACTGTCCTTGACATGGCATACCTTTAAAGGTGTAAGCAGACTATTTGTAGACTAGATGTGGCCTACAGAAAGGTGGAGCAAAAATGGACCCAGGAGACCTGTCAGAGACTGGAAGTCTTTCTATAATGGCCCGTTGGGAGAGATGCTAAGAGATGGATCCATTCTTGCATGCACACACACCGTCTTTGGATTTGGGGATAGACTAAAAAATAGGCTTGGGGATAGGAAGGAGTGATGAGGAACACTGAAACTTTGGGTCACAAGCTCCAGGTATGTGTGAAAGAGACCACGTCTCAAAGAAATAAGGTGAAGAGAACAGAGCAGGACTCTTGAGGTCTTTCTCTGGCCTCTGTGCATGCACGTTTTTGGACAGCATCCAAAAACACACATACACCTGCATTTGCATACACCATTCACACACACGTGAACACACGTGAACACACACTCACACAATACAACACACACAGTCACAAGTGTATCTTCCCACCAATATCATAGCTTCCTCCATCCTGCCCTTGAAGAATTTCTTAGTCTAATAAAAAACATTGATTGCATTTTAAAGCAAATTGACCAATGATTTTTTTACTTCCCAAGTGGAAGGTTACATGTATTTAAAGATGTCTGCAATCTTTTGAAACCTATATATTAAAACCAGGAAGTCACTTCTGAGTGGCTGACCTTTCTATGGTCTTCATGTCCCATTAAGTACTTGGATATTGAAAGCTTCAGATCACTTTTAGTCTTAATTATATTTTATTATTCCCCATTCTTGCAGAAGGTTCCAGTCAATTTAACCAGGGGAGTCTTTCTTCACCTTTCCTCATTGGCTCACTTCTGGTTAAATAATGACAGGTTTCTAGAGATGTTAAATTAATTTCATTTTCATCACAATGGCTATTTTTCCTTGAATGAGAGGAAGAGGAAGAGTGAGTTTTTAGACAGGATGTCACCACGGCTGTAGCTATTCTCTTTTCAGCTTTCAGTATTGGTGTATCTTCAGAAGCAAAAGATCAGAATGTCCCAGATTTTACCACAGTGGTTTTCATGCTGTGTCGTGACAGAGAATAAATAGACAATGAGCCCTCCGATGTCCTTAGCGTCAGCTGAGGCTGCTCCTGCTGTGTGAAGTGAAGAGCACACCCCAATGCCTCTGTCTTCATCACACTTGCTTAGGATGAGAAATGAGGGCTCCATTGTTTTCTCTTTGCTCTCCAGTGGGATGCTGGCCTCTGAGAAGCATGTTCATATCTCTGTGTTCCCTCTCTCTCTATTCAAATTTAATGTCAGCCCAATTCTAAAATCTGTTTCATGTTAAAATGTTGCTTACAGAGTAATTTGTTTTCAAATTATTTGAGTGCTTTCCAGGTACCTCACTGCTCAGCAAATGTTGAGCCACAGCTAACTTGTCCTCCAGGTACCATTAAGCATATTAACTGGAGGACGGGATAACACGTGTACGAAAAAGTTTTTGACAGTTGAAGTATCTGTGAGGAAGAACAATCTCAGGTCTTTTGAAATAAGACCATGAATGGTTCTCCTTATAAAAATGGCTTCCACAGGACTTCAAGTACATGCCAAGAAGTATGCCATATTTAACCCTTGGGGTACCCTTCCTCAGACCAATGAGGAGACTAAAGCGCAGAGAAACTAGGTAGGTTTGTTCACTAGGCAGGTGGAGATTGGCAGCCTGTCCGACCAATTGCAAAGGTGCTATTCTGAAACATAAGGACACTCTGGATGCTTTCAGCTGGATAGTGGCCTGGGCATGTCACGGTCCTTCCCCTTCCTCATTACTCTCCATGACCTTGCCACTACCCTAGAGAAATAGACTATATTTTCTCTTTTTTTCACTCTGAGATATCCCCATAACTATTTTGGTGAATAACACATGGGAGAAGAGATCAAGGATAATGCTTAAGAAATCTCTGTCTTCTTCTTTGACCTCTTATCATACCTCTTCTGGACCCAGCTGACATAATGTAAGAGGTATAGAGAGGATGAGAAAGACCCTCACCCTTGCTCCTGCTGCCCCAAGTCAGCCACCCCTTCTGTGCTCTGAGAAAGAGCCTGTACCCAGGACTAAATGTATAATTGATTCACAAGGCCAATCAAGTCAGTATTGTTCCTTTCAGATCCAATGTCTTAATGCACCGCAAGTGAGTGACCCTCAAAGGGATTGTAGTCTCCATGCCTGGACATGCTCAGCTCTGAGATTGGCAGTAGTCAAGAGTTGCCTCTTGAACTTTGCACAGGTTATATTGTAAGCTTTCTTGCTGCATCCCCTCAATCTTCTTCAAGTACATACAATTCAAGATAAGGTTACTAAGAATTTCAAGATGGTCACCACAGAGTATTTTTTTCTATGCAATCAGTCATGAAGATGAGAATTGGAAAAAAAATAACGGCAAACACAGGTTAAAATCAGGAGGTTCCTGAGGAGAAGCTAAGGCATCTAAGAAAAACTTTCCATGGGAGGAGAATCGCTGATCAGTCCTTGAAGTGTGTTACAGTTTGGGAAACAGAAGACAACAACTGGCTTTGCATGGCTGTCTGCTATGTCCACATGCAGAAAATCAAATCCCCGGGTTAAAAGTCTGAGCAAAGGCTAGAGTGATAGCTCAGTGGTTAGAGTACTAACTGCTCTTGTGGAAGACCCAAGTTCATTCCCAACATCCACGTCAGGCAGTTTACAACTGCCCTTAACACCAGCTGTGGGGGATCTGACACCCTCTTCTGGCCTCCAAGAATGTTACATTCATGTATACGAACAATACAACACACACACACACACACACACACACACACACACACACACACACACACACACGAAAATAAAAAATAAATAATTAGTTAATTAATAAAAGGACTAAACCCCTCAACCACCTACCTGGGGTCTTCATCACCCTTCTCTCCATCTCCAGGTGAAATCTTCGTCTCTGTCTCTTGCTAAAGACCCTTTCAGCCTGATGGAGAAGTCAGGCTCTATTCTCTCCTCTGCTCTTGCTTTAGATTTCTCATTGCAGCTTTTTCTCTGAAGAGCTCAGAGATACTAAACCACCATGGGTGTGTCACCCCCACCCTCCCCCCTGGGGCTGACCTGCTTCCAGAGCCCTCTCTTTTGCACAGTTCTACTTTTTACTATCCAAAAGTGAATCTAGCCAGAGTCTAAAATTAACTCATAGGGCTTGCACTAGGCATACATATTTGTCCATGGTATGCACCCTTTACTCCTTTGGATTTCAATTGAGCCTAAATTATCACAGGTTAATTTTCAGCAACTACATCTTTCTTAAGAGCTCTGAATGACTCTTATGTGCACACCGAAGTTCAGGAACAATCATCAAGACTTTAGACACACCGAATTTACAATATCTATTATATAACTTCCAATGTTACAACTCATTTATTTCTTAAAACTTAAATATGAGATCCCTAAGCATTCCCAAACCCTTCATCATAGAGGAGTTTATTAGCTATTTGACAGTTATTCGAGCCTAAGTCTGAGACATATAATCTTCCCTAAGCATCTCATTATATTGGATTCTCACTTTCTCTGCCTCTTACGGTGCTAGGATTCAGGAAACCTGAATTCTTTTAAGGTTGGGAAAGCATGTACAGTAATCCTTTTTGTAATGTGTTCAACAAAGCCAGTTTGACTTAGGAGGCTTTGGAATCATACCTCCTGGGTTTTTCAATCATGTTGCAGTGCCAACTAGCAGTGTAACACTGAGCAGATAATTTACAGTTTCTGAGACTTGTTCTTGCCTGAAAATCATAACAACAGTATCTAGTCTTCAAGATAATCTTGAAAATTAAGAGATAAGCCCCCTACTCCAGAGGCCATGCCAGCTGCTAGAACTCCAGGTAGGCCACCTGCCGGCACACCTCTCCCACTCTCTCAGTGCCTGCCACCATATCCTCAACCCCCACCCCTATTCATTACCATATCCCAATCCCTGACTCAGGTGGAGACCACCTCCATATGACTAGAGGCTACACCTGCCACCAGAAGTCCAGCCCCCAACAAGGGTGAAGACCCCCTGCTCAAACACAGGGCACTGCAGCCAGAAGACCAGAGAAGAAACAGAAACCAGAGAACAAAACACCCATCCAACAAAGACAAACTCAGAAATCAGTACCTAGACTTATAATCACCCCAAATTCAGATGTCTAGATGCCAGCTTAAAAAAACACTCACCAAAAGCCAGGGCAATATGTAACCACTAAAGCCCAGTTATCCTACTACAGCAAGCCCTGAATATTCAAACACAGTTGGAACACAAGAAAAATACCTTAAAACCAACCCTACGAAGATGATAGGGTTCTTAAAGAGAAAATGAACAAACACTTAAATTTAGGAAAAGACAAACAAAAAATTGGAGGAAATGAATAAATCCCACAAAGAGAGCCAAGAAAAGACAAGCAAACAAACAATTGAAGGAAACAAATAAAACTGTTCAAGAGCTGGAAATGAAAAAAGAGGCAATAAAGAGAACTGAAGATGAAAAACCTAGGTAAACAAACAGGAACTGCAGACACAAGTATCACATCAACAGAATACAAGAAATGGAAGCGGAAATTTCAGGCATTGGAGATACCATACAAGAAATAGATACACCAGTCAAAGAAAATGTTAAATTTAAAAAATTCCTGAGACAAAACATCCAGGAAATCTGGGACAATATGAAAAGACCAAACTTAAGAATAATATGAATAGAAGAAGGAGAAGAATCCCAGGTAAAAGACCCGATGATTTTTTCAATGAAATCATAGAAGAAAATTTTCCTAACCTACAGAAGGATATGCCTATAAAGGTACAAGCTTACAGAACACCAAATAAATTGGACCAGAAAGGAAAGACTCCTTACCACATAATAATTAAAACACTATGCTGTGGGATGTCCTGTATGCTGTGAATATATGTTGCTATGACTGATTGATAAATAAAATGCTGATTGGCCAGTAGCCAGGCAGGAAGGATAGTGTAGGCGGGACAAGGAGGGAGGAGAATTCTGGGAGGAAGAAGGCTGAGGCAGGGAGACGCTGCCAGTCGCCATGATGAGAAGCAACATGTAAAGATACCGGTAAGCCATGAACCACAGTGGCAACTTATAGATTAATAAAAATGGGTTAATTTAAGATATAAGAACAACTAGCAAGAAGCCTAAGCCATTAGGCCATACAGTTTGTAAATAATATAAATCTCTGTGTGTTCACTTGGGTCTGAGGGCCGTGGGAGCCAGGCAGAAACACGATAACTGCAGCTGCAACACTAAACACACAAGACAAAGAAAGAATATTAAAAGTTGCAAGAGAAAAAGGCCAAATAACATATAAAGGCAGACCTGTTAAAATTACACCTGACTTCTCAATGGAGATTCTAAAAGCCAGAAGTTCCTGGAAAGATGTGCTACAGGTTCTAAGAGACCATAGATGCCAGTCTAGACTACTACACTTGGCAAAAATTTCAATCACCGTAGATGGAGAAAACAAGATATTCCACAATAAAATGAAATTTAATCAGTATTCACAAATCCAGCCCTACAGATGGTACTAGAAGTAAATCTCCAACCCAAGGAGGTTAACTGAACCCATGAAAACACAGGAAACACATAATCTCATACCAGCAAAATCAAAAGAAGGGAAAGACACATACACACATCACCACCAGCAGCAGCACCAAAAAACAAAACAAAAACAGGAACTAATAATTATTGGTCATTGATATCTCTCAATGTCGTTAGACTCAATTCCCCAATAAAAAGACAGAATTATAGAATGGATGCAAAAACAGGATCCATCCCTTCTTCTGCATAGAGGAAACACACCTCAACATTAAAGACAGACAAAACTATGTAAAGGGATGGAAAAAGATTTTCCAAGTAAATGGACCTAAGAAATAAGCTGCCATGCTAATATCTGATAAAAACAGTCTTCAAAATTAATCAAGAGACAGTGAAGGACACTTCACACTCATCAAAGAAAAACTCACCAGAATAATCTTTCAATTCTTAACATCTCTTCCCTAAACACAAGGGCACCAATGTTTGTAAAAGAAACATTACTAAAGCCAAAAGCATGTGTTGACCCTCACACATTGATAGTGGGAGATTTCAATAATCCACTCTCACCAATGGTCATCCAGCCTCAAACTAAGCAGAGAAATACTAAAGCTAACAGATGTGGGGAATAGCCTTGCCACAAGAGACAACTTCCTGAACAGAACACTGATAGCACAGGCATTAAAATCAACAATTAATAAATGGGACCTCATGAAACCGAACAGCTTCTGGTTAAGCAAAAGACATTGCTGATAGAACCAAACAGCAGCCTACAGAATGGAAAAAGATTTTCACCAATTCCTCATCTGACAGAGGGCTAATATCCAAAATATATAAAGAAATCAAGAAATTAGGCACCAACAAATGAAATAATCCAATTAAAAATGGGGTACAGATCTAAACAGAATTCTCAATAGAGGAATCTCAAATGTCTGAGAAACACAAGAAATGTTCAACATCCTTAGCCATCAAGGAAATGCAAATCAAAAGGACTTTGAGATTCCATCTTACATGTGTCAGAATGGCTAAGATCAATAACACAACTGACAGCTCATGCTGGCGAGGATGTGGAACAAGGGGGCACTCCTCCATTGCTTGTGGGAGTACAAACTTGTACAGCCACTTTGGAAATCAATATGGAAGTTCCTCAGAAAACTGGGTATCCATCTATCTCAAGACCCAGCTATGCCACTCCTGGACATATACCCAAAGGATGCTCCATCCTTTCACAAAGACACTTGCTTAACTATGTTCATAGCAGCTTTATTCACAATAACCAGAAACTGGAAAAAAAAACTAGATGTTCCTTAACCAAAGAATGGATTAAAAAAAAAAGTGGTACATTCACACAATGGAGTATTACTCAGCTGTTTTTTTTTTTTAAAGCAAGACATCATGAAATGATGCAAGCAAATGTATGGAACCAGAAAAATCATCTTGAGTGAGGTACCCCAGACTCAGGAAGACAAACATAGTATTTACTTACTTAAGAGTGGATATTGTTAAGTAAATGATAATCATGCTACAATTAACAGACCTAGAAAGGCTAAGTAACAAGGAGGACTTTAAGAGGGATGCATAGTTCTCCCTAGGAAGGGAAAATAGAATATATTTTGTGGGTAGACTGAGGGCAGGTGGGAATGGGAACAGGAAGGATCAGGTGGGGGTGGTGGGAGGAGAAAGTGTGGGAAGAGAAGACTGAAATTGGAGGGCATTTGGGGGGCAATGTGGAAACTTACTGTAATAGAAACTGTCAGGATTCTATGAGGGCAACTCTACGGAGAACTCCTAGTAGTGGAGGATATGGAGCCTGAACCGGCCATCTTCTGTAACCAGGCAGCTTCCAGAGGTGGGACTGGGACACCAACCCAGCCACAAAATCTTCAACCTACCATCTATGCTGCCTGTGAACTGTACTAGGGCAATGGAGGCTCAGAACTTGTGCGAGTGACCCACAGATGGCTGGTCTAACCCGAGGCTCACACCACTAAAGGGAGCACATGCCTGACACTGCCTACATGACCAGGACCCAGAGGATGGATAGCCCAGAGACCTAGGATAGAAAAATAAATTAACAAAATGATTCTTAATGATATTGTGCTGTACTCACACATGGGTGCCTAGCCCAACTGTCATCAGAGAGGCTTCCTTTGGCAGCTGATGGGAGCAGATGCAGAAAGCCACAGCCAAACATCAGGAGAAGAGAGCCCAAATTGGAGATCTTTATTGGGTCCCTCCCCTTTAAGCTCAGGGAACCCTGTGGAAGAGGGGAAGGAAGAATTGTGGGAGCCAGAGAGGTAGAGGACACCAGGAGGACACAGCCCACAGAATCAACTGAGCAGGGTTCATAGGGGTCCACAGAGACTGAAGCATCAATCACAAGGCCTGTATGGGTCTGGACTAGGTCCTCTGCATATATGTTATGGTTGTGCAGCTTGGTGTTCTTGTGGGACCCCTCATAGTGGGAGTGGGGGTGTCCCTGACTCTTTTGCATGCTCTTAGGACCCTTTTCCTCCTACTGGGTTGCCTTGCCTAGCCCTGATATGAGAGTTTGTGCCTGGTTTTATTGTATTTTGTTATGCCATGTTCGGTCCATGTCCCTGGGAGGCCTGCTCTTTTCTGAAGGGAGTCAGAGGAGTGGATCTAGGAGAGAGGGGAGGGGGTGTACTGTGGTCCAGTTGTAATATATGAGAGAAGAATAAACAAATAAAAGAAAATAAACAGATCAGTGGACAGCTATCTAGAAATGATGGCCTCTCAATAAGTACCGTCTGCAACTTTTCTCTCATGCTTCCATCTCCCGAGGAACAGAAGAGGCAATAATATCATTTCATCCATGGACCAGAAAGCAGTAGAAACAAAATAAGGTTACATAGCCTGGAAATGCTTTGAAAAAGTTAAAGACATTTTATAAGTGACAGGAAAAAGTATTTTCTCTTGATGGCATCTGAAGTTTCTTGAAGACAAATTGTTTCCATTTTAAACATATTTTATTTCAACTTCCAACCAGAATAAAAACATTTGAATGGAGTATGTGTCTGTGTATACTTCCAATATTTATTTATGATGAGCCTTAATTAAAAGTTCCTGATTTCATCTATTTTCTGTCATGGCTAACTCTGTCTGGTGTGTTTTTACTTTTCTTTTTGGTATCTTTTGTCAACAAATCCATAAATATCCTTCATACTCCGATTCACACAAAAGATTCACACAGCCTCCTTGCCCATTTTAATGGAAACTCACATTTAAATGCATATCTATTCTCACTGCTGGTTTTGTGAAAGGAAAGAAAATTACCATCAAAGGGAAAATGAAAATGAAATGTGGTTGTGTCCAGTTTATGTTAAATAAAAATGACCCCATGCATTTTTATTTGAAATTAATTCATGCTGGCAAGGGCCTCACATTTATCAAGTCCTTTTGTGATTTGAACAGATTATGTTAAGCGAAGACAGAAGCCCAGGAATGCAAATAATATTAACATTCTCAAAATAGAAAAACCAAGGACTAATAAAACATTCATTTCTGCAATACATTATCACATGTTAGAAAACATCATGCAAGTTTTGATTTGGGGAAGGATCGAATTGACTGTGTGCATAGCTTGGTCTATTGCTATGCTCTATTATTCTGAATTTGTGGAAATTTTAAATAGCAATCTCCATGTGAGCAATTCTTGGAAAAATTATACACAGTAATAAAAACTACATTATCACTGCTGAGGGAGGAAAAGCTTGCTGGCAGTGAGTAATGTTCTTCCTGCTGAAGCAAGATCAAGTCTCTTTTCACATCGGCTGGACCAGGCTCTGGCCACAGGTTCCATTCACTATTTATTGCATTTGAGATATTTGTGCCCTGTTGACCTATTAATAGACCTGGTGATACACAAGTCTTCAGTATTTTCATACATCTGGTCTTAAAGAGGGGATATTGTTATCAGTCTGACTTTGCAGGTGAGATGTCAAAGGCATATTAGTGAAGGAGGCCGAGAGGTATAACTATTTCAGGATTTTTTTAATATCAGAGGTAGGATAAATGGTCAGAAGAATGTTCAACCCTGGGCTATGAGCTGAAGAGGCTGGGCAGACAAAATTTTCCTGATGCATTTGCTGCTGAACTTTGCAAGGGCACCATCTCAGCCTGGGCAAACAGGTTGGCTAATGCTTCAGTGTGCTGAATCAAGCCTGTTCCAGAGCAGAGAGGTGAACACAGGCACACTGTGGAGCGTCCTATCCTTCTACATGACCACCCTCAAGGTGTCTGGGGAGAGAGAAAGAGGGAGGAAGGAAGGAAAGAGGGGAAGAGGAGGAAGAGCGGGGAGGACAGGGAGAGAGGAGGGAGAGGGAGGGAGGCAGGAGAGAGAGGGAGGAGGGAGAGGGAAGGACTGATTCAAGAAACTTCAGACTGAGATTCAGCAACCAGTAAGGAAGAAAGTTGTTTTTAAATTGTGGTGAGAAGAGTTGGCATAAGATTTATACTCCTAGGGATTCTATGTGCAAGGGACATGGGGATCATGATGGGAAAACTTACAGAAACGGCCAGCCAAACTAGTGGAAATGCATGAACTGTGGACCAATACCTGTGGAGCCCCCATGGTACTGGACTAAGCCCTCTGGATAGGCGACACAGTTGTTTAGTTTGAACTGTTTAGGGGGACCCCAGGAAGTGGGATCGGGATCCATCCCTGGTGCATGAGCGGGCTTTTTGGAGTCCAGTGCCTAGGGTGGGACATTTTGTGCAGCCTTGGTGTGGGGAGGAGGGGCTTGGACCTGCTTCAAATGAATGTTCCAGGCTCTGCTGACCCATTGGAGACCTTGCCTTGGAGGAGGTGGGAATGGTGGGTGAGTTGGGGGAAGGAAGGCTGGGGGGCAGGAGGAAGGAGGAGAGGGGGATTTGTGGTTGGTATGTAAAATGAATAGAAAATTTCTTAATAATAAAAAGTCAAATTAAAGCTAAAAAAAGATTTATACTCCTAGAATAATTATAACAGCATAATACAATGTCATTAGCTGCTAACATATCGTACAACATGGATAAACTGGAGGATATTATGCTAAGTGAAAGCATACTATCACAGAAGGGAAACTATTACATGACCCATCACCGTGATGCATCTAAATTAGTAAAATTCACAGAAGCAGTGAAATGGTGGCTCCCGGAGGATGATGGGAGTTCCTATTCAATGAGTGTGAAGTTTCAGTCACACGGCATGCCTTTTGTAGTTTAAGTCTTTCTATGAGCTTTCTGACCAGGAACATCTGACAGATCTTACTAACCAAGGAATCAAATAGACATACCATGTAACTCTTCCCATGATGCATTGTGGAGACCTTATTACTTCTGTGTTATTTGTACCAGTGCATTCTGAATCTAATCCTGAGGAAACATCTTTCAAGTCCAAATAGAGGGACATCTGCAACCTAATGACCTGGGACTCTTTAAGAACTGTGAAAAATGATGAAAGACTGAGGGACTATTTCAGAACAAAAGGCACCTAAAGAAACTGGACAAATAGTCAAACAAAGAGGCCAGAGAGATGTTCTTTCAGGGGGACCTGAGTTTTGTTTCCAGTATAACATGGTAGTTCACAATCAGATGTGACTGAGGATCAAGATCCCACTTCTGGCCTCCAAGGTCACCAGGCGTGCAAAGTGGTGCAGAGACATACAGTAATTTTTATTAAAAACAAAAACAAAGAAAAGTGGGAGAAAAATCCAACACAATAAAACACTGTCATAATTATTTATATAATTTAAATGCCAAGAACATAGCCTATTGTGCCCTAAACTTTAAAAGAGAAAATGAGTGGTGTGAACATGTCCATAATGCATAATATACATTATATGAAACCCATTATTATGTATAATTAGTGAATGTCAACCCAATATAAAAGAATGAATGATTGATGTCGAGGAAGGGACTGAGTCTAGAGAGTTGGGCTAGAAACACTGTCTGTGAAAAGTGGTGGCAACAGCCATGCGAATCAGTGAGCTGTGTGCCAAGGCATGTGCTGGGTTAGTCCTAGGCATGTGCTGGGTTAGTGTTGTAGCTCCCACCATTGATTATATACAGAAAACTAAAACACTTTTAATCTCTTCATCCTGACGTTTCCTATATTAATAAATTATGATTGTTATGCTGATGGAGTACTCCAATTATAGTAATAGCAACTTTCTATTAATTAAAAGTATTGACCTGCTCTTCCTTAAAACAATATTTCTGAATCATTTATTAACTATTGGAAGTATTCAAATGACCTTGGTTTGATCTCAGATAAAACTTGCAGTCATCCCAGCTTTGAGATGAACTTGGCCTAGAATTACTCATCCAAGGCATATCATTTAGTATTCTGCCTGTCTAAGCATCTTATTTTAGAATCAACCATATGGAATTCTGATGTTAAGGCTTATCTTAATTCTGAGCTATCTGATCGTGTAGTAATTACTACAAAGCCATCAAGTACCACCAAACAATTTGTATCTCCTTAGGGAGTAATTTTCCTAGAGGAAAAATAGCAGTTGTCAAAAGACTAAGAATGATTTTGTTTACAAGCACAGATTTAGAAACCACTAAACAAGGAGGAACATGAGGCGAGGGATGTGGCTTCCATTCTCAAGTATCTGACTTACATCATTTCGCTTTAAGTGCATATGATGAAAAAGTTTCGAACTCTGCGGATGAGCTGTGGGACATCGGGCTTTGTATTTCTTGTTCCACTGCTGACATGTATGTTGAAAACGCTTGTTCTCATCATCTTGGTTGCTGAAGCATATAGGATATGGAAAATAGTATTTCCCTCCTTGAATTATTTCTATTCTGTCTAAACCATGTCAGCAACCATAAATCAGCCACAGATTTTGTTGTGCAAGACATAATTATAAAATATATAAATAAATAATATTCATAAATAATATAATATAAACATAAATTATATATATATATATATATATATATATAATCTTAGGAATGTGTTTCTTGACTTCTTGGCATTGAAGCTCCTTTGTCTTTCAGACAGCAAGACCAGTATGGCACTGATGGTTACTTATAAAACTGCTTGGTTACCCTCTCTCACACATACAATATGTCGAATTTTAAGTCACTTTATTGCTTAAAAATCACAAGCACCAACAGCGTTGTTCTGTTTGACTCCATAGAATTTACCTTTGGTATTATAAACGTTATGGGTTTGTCTACTAATAAATGGCTGCACTAGAAAGAGCATAAAGAATGTATCTCATCAGAGCCTGGGATGTTGCTGAGCCTCCACTTCCATTATTTTCCAACCTAGATTGCCTTCAGAAATAAAATAATTAGTCTTTAAATTATGCACAGATATAAAATGTTTGGATGTTTGAAATTTTCAGCAGATTTGATGTTCACCTCTTATTAAATGCATTTTTAAAAGTCAATTTAGGTACCTCCTAGTCATTCAGTGTTCTACTCGGCTGTGATTCTTGGCTTACAACATTAATTAAAATACCCTCATGCTGAGAGATTTTTGCTTTCCCTGGTGACCGTCCCTGGAATTGATGTACTTCAGTGATGAGGCTGGCTTACATAGTTACAGAAGTAAAGCTTATGTGGGATGTATTCATATTCCCTGAAGACTTTTCAGTAGCTAAACGCTTCATCTGAGTTTGCATGATGGTGTCAACAAGACAGTCACTCGAGACAAAGAGCTGTCTCATCCGTAGATCTGATATGATGTGGTGAGCTGGTAATTACTCAGTGTTGCCACCTTTTGAAGTATCAAGCTGTATCTAATGAAACACATTATATATCTGTAAGATCAGAAGTAAAAATATGGCCATTTAGAAAATGCATTTGTGTATACAGATCAAAAATGTACCAGTTAGTCAGGTCTCCTGAGTGAATAAACAAATGGGTGGGTAGTTTATATATCAGGACTCAGAGCAATAAATATAATTGGCCAAGATAAATAATCAAAATTGTTTATCTCATCAACACATAAGAGATGATGATTTTAATAACATCAAGATAATTTGGAATTAGCAAACCTTTTAGCAAGCTGGTAAAGTTGTCCGGTCTCGGTCATAATTGCTACAGCTCCCGATGCCAGTGAGTTTCTATCAGTGGTGAAACATGTCCCAGAAATAATGGATGTGCCATGATCTTGCCTATTCATTTATTGTGTACAGACAGGAGCAAAATGAAGGCCATTTCCCCACTTGCTCTGTCTCTCATCAACTAATCTGTCAATGTGAAGAAGTCTCTGCTCTGTGAAATTAAATTTCTGTAGGTTCCTGGTCCAGGAAATTCTCTGTGTCTATTACTTGATCAATGCTTTACAGTTTGGTTTCAAATAGTCCAACATGTTTATTATATTACCTTATAATGATTCATCTTATAGTCATCAGTGCGGGCTAGTCTCTCCGTACTGAAACTGCTGCCTTGCTATGGTGGCACCTTATGAATAGTCAGACACTATATGTGTCAGCTATCTGAAGACCTACCTCTAAGGAAAAAGCTGTTTGAGCATATGCTGATATCAATCTGCAAACTTCAGGACCCATTTAAAAATATCATCATCACATATTCTATAGGTAAACGTTCTCTCAAATGCATTCTTTTGAGGTAATTGTAAGATATAAAAAATTCAAGTGAAAACAGAAAGTTGTTGAAGTCCCTCCCTCCTGGAATCCATCAGGGAAAATATTGACAGGTTCAACCCGGTGGAGCAGCAGCAATGACAAGTGAGGGAAGGGTCTAGCTCATCAAGATTAGTGCTGTGTCACACAACAGCAGATTCTTTCTGCCCTCTGCACTACCTAATACATAGTTTGGTTCGCTCAAAATTCTGGTTTGGTACCATGCATCATTTAATGGTAGTGGGAATCATTTAAGAGTATAGTTTATTTCTGTGTTTTGAAACAATAAATGAGTAATTAAAATGTGATGAATGGAAGCTTTCTTCTCAGAAAGTAGTAGCTATTTAGCTCAAAGGAAAATATAGGAGAAAAGAGTTGGTGGCTATGACCCCATTAATAACACAACACCTCCTGAAATGGACATCAGAGTATTCAACTGAACATTATAAGAGAGAAGGACCAGTTTGAAATCTGGATTGTTTTATGTTGCTGGAAAAGTCTAATGCTCCTGCAGTCATTTTCATTGAACTCCAAGGTCGACAAGAAAAACTCACTCGTATCAACTAGGTCTGCGGCCTGTGTACTGCTTTTGTTTTCTGGAGCTGAGAATCAACTAAGCGCCTCACACAGGCTAACTGTCCTACTCTACCACTGAGGCACATCCCCAGCCTGACACCATTCTTTATGGATTCTGTTGCTGTTTTTCTCCAATAAACCACCAAGATCAACTTAGATGTCACTGCCAAGAAAACTCACTTGTACTCTGGTATCTCCACAGAATCTCTTTCACAACATGGTTCTAGTGATTGTTAGCCCTGCCTCCGTTCTTCTCTCCCTTTCAACTCTCTCCATTCCTCCTTCTTTCCCTCTCATTTCTGAACTGAAAATTAGTGTGTGCATGCAATCCATATTGGTATCTCTTACAACCTTCCATGATTGATGAAAAAGAAATAGCGAGGTGATAATTTAGCGTTTCCTCTCTTGTACACCAGATGAACATTGAAAGGATCAGAGAACACACACATGTCCAGATGAGACAGCATACAGGGCCACACATTCACAGGTAGGAGTTGTGTGCTTACATGGAGAAGCCTGGTTTCAGGGTGACTCCAAGGAGGATTCAGAGGACATTTTTCTTTCTGCTGAAGTTGTGGGTAAGGTCTCCAGATGGCAAAGAATCAGGCAAATGAAGAATAACAATAAATGTTTATAGCTATGATAGGAAGACTGCATTCTGTTGTGTGTGCTTTATGTACCAGAATAGTGGAGAATTCATGGAATGATTCCAGGAATTCAAGAACAGAAAAAGAAACTCCTGGCCACTTTAACATTTAAAAGTGAACCTTTTCACTCTACAGTTTGTGCTAAAACGTATCGCTCATCTGAATGTGGGGAACCACTGGGCTGTTGCCAATGTAATTGCAGTTTTGATAAAAAGGGTGAACAGATATCTGGAAAAAAGAAACTTACAGATATTGTTCCAGTTTACTTTCTCTTGCTGTGATTAACCCCAATACCAAGTGCAACTCAGAGAGGAAGGGTTTATTTGGCTTACATTTCCA
Organism: Peromyscus maniculatus bairdii; assembly: GCF_049852395.1. NCBI lineage: Eukaryota > Metazoa > Chordata > Mammalia > Rodentia > Cricetidae > Peromyscus > Peromyscus maniculatus. Next base: position 39,436,134 of record NC_134857.1, on the reverse strand, counting down.
TGTCACAGGTCAGCATCAAGGGAAGTAGGAATGAAGCAAACACCATGGAGGAATGCTGTGTACTGGCTTCTTCCCAGGTCACCTTCAGTTGCCTTTCTCATACAGCCCAGGCTCCCTTGACTAAGGATGGCACTGCCCATGGTGTGCTTGGCTCTCCTACACTAATTAGCAATCAAGAAATGTCCCATAGTCATCCTCTAGGTCAATTTCATGGAGCAATTTCTCAACTAAGGTTCCCTCTTCCCAAATGTGTCAAGTTGACAAACCAAGAATAAGGTCACATAAAGACTGAGGGCAGGATACACAGGGCCTGCACAGATCTGTACAAAGTCTTCTCTGTATATAGTATGGCTTCCAGTTCAGTGTTTTATGGGATTCCTGAGTGTGTGAATGAGTGGGTCTCTGATGCTTGTTCCTTCTCTTGGGCTCTTTTCCTTCTGTTGGTTTGTCTTATCCTATACCAGTTTTTGTCACATTGTTCTGAATGATAGATATTGTTCCAGTTTTGTAGCAGGGTCCTTGCTGTTGTTCCCTTTGGGAGCGGGGGCCAAGTAGACAAACCACACAGACTCCAGGAGAATGTCGAAACAACAAGCTCAGTTTATTTAGGAAGAGGCAAGGCTTATATACCCTCCACCCCACCCTGGGGGGAGGTCTGATGAATATGCATCAGCTGGTGTGACATGGCTGCCTCTCATTGTTCCAGGTCATCTCCAGATCATGTTTCAGCTGCTGTTGCTAAGACCATCAGGCAGACCCAGCCTGGCTCTCAGAAAGTATCTTTTTTACTTGTTTGGGCCTTCTGGCCCTCAAGCCCGTTAGAGATGAGTCAATCCCACATAGTTTGCTTTCTGTTGTGATAAATCACTATGACCCAAAGCAACTCAGAGAGGAAGGGTTTACTTGGTTTACATTTCAAGGTCACAGGTCATCAAGGGAAACAGAAATGAAGCAAAGACCATGGAGGAATGCTTTTACATATTTACTTATTGTATTTTATATTGTTATATTTTCCTCCCATCCTTTAGAAGCCTGTTCTTTGCTAACAAGAGACCAAAAAGGAGTGGATCTGGATGGGAGAGGAGGTGAAGAGGAACGGGGAGGAGAGATAGAGGGGAAACTACAATCAGGATATATTATATGAGGGAAAAATCTATTTTCAATAAAAGGAAAAAATAAAAAATAAAAAGGAGGAAATACCATTGTCTGCTACAATGGCAGACAAACTGGAGCAAATTACACCGAGTGAACTACACCAGACACAGAGAGAAAGTTATCACATGAAAAGTATTGCGATGGGAATGGTTAACATAGACTAGGGAACAGAGACGGGGGAGGGGGGAGCTCTGTCAGTGGTTACAGAAAGAAGATAGGCAGGTAAACAAATCCAAAGATCCAAAAATCCAAAAATCCAAATCCAAAAATCGGTAACATGAGAACTACTGTAAATAGCACCGTACTATATTCAGTATTTTTACTAAATGGGTATTTCATAGTTTTCTTGTCACAATGGGGAAAAGGATCACTATGTGAAATTATGAGATGTTAATTTGTTTTCCTAAAGTAACCACTTTATGATGCTTATCACACAGTATTGTGTTACACACCTTAAATATATTTCCGTCAAAGGTGAAAATAATGACCATACCCATGGAAGAAGGAATTGATTTAAAAAATGTGATTTAGGGGCTAAAGAAATGGCTCAAAGGTTAAGAGAGTGGGGGCTACTCTTGGAGGGGATCTGTGTTCTCAGAGCCTATATGGTGGCTCACAACCATCTACAACTCCAGTTCCAGGGACACCCCTCTTCTGGCCTCCACACATTTATACATTTGGTCAGACACCTATACACATAAAATAAAAATAAAATTTTATATGAAGGCAGCATATATCAACAGTGTGTTGTTCTTCAGTCTTCAAATGAGGGAAATAATCACACATGTTAAAACAGGTGAAACCCAAGGCTCTTAGAAAGGATGAGAAAAAGCTACTCACATAAAGGCAAGTATTCCATTAATCCAATTGGATGAAGGCTCTAAAGTGACATTCACAGAAACAGAAGGTGGAACTGTAGTGACCAGGGCAGGGTGGGGTAGGGGAGAAAGCAAATTGCTGAAGGGATAGAGATCAATTCTCTAACATGAAAACTACCTAAAGGTCTATTTCACAATATTGTAGAAACACCTAACAGTTCAGTGCACACTTGGACTGTTAAGAAGGTAAGTTTTGCGGCAGATTTAGTCATGATGCTTTCTTTGGTCATCAAATCCTTGAGAACTGAGTGTGGTTTGATCACATTCACCCCTCCCTGTATCCTGCCATACTCAAACCCTTCCCTACCCACCCGACTCAGTGTCCTTGTTTGTAAAATGCTTCGTGGCCAATTTGTGCTGCCCATGTCCTCTTAGATGTGTAGCCTTTCTGTCGGAGGGCTGAACTTCATGCCTACCTCCCCTCTCCATCTGGGATTTGATCTTTCTTAAGTGCATGCAGGTTTGGAGCATGCTGTCACAACTGGCGTTTGTTCATCTGTACAGCTGTCTTACTGCGTCCATACGACAGTTTCTTTATAGTCATCTACCAGCTCTGACTCTCACAGTCTTTCCCTCTTCTTTCCCAAATCAACCCCCTGAGCCTCAGGCAGATGAGGTGTGATAAAGATGTCCCATTTCTGGCTGAGTATTCTGCAGTCTTATTCTACACACCTTGGTCGGCTGTGGGTCTCTGTGTTAATCACCATCTTCTCTGCAGATAGCAGTTTCTCTGATGAGGGTTGAGAGATGCATTGATCTACGGGAACAATGTAGTCATCAGGGCTCACTTCAATACTATATCAATTTAGCAGAGGAGGAGTAGCATGTTATTAATTTTTTTTTCAAGTTGAGAGAAAAAAATAAGCTTGAAAGCAGCAGGCGTGTTAGAACAGCCCAATCCAAACTGTGTCAGGAAGAATGCCCCAGTATTGGCCACTTCAGTCTCCCAAAAGCATGAATCCCTAATGAGCAGCAGCTTGTCATTCATAATTCCGAGCATGAGAGATACAAGAGCTACAACTAACACTGTAAGCAAAGCAGCCAGTGATGGAAATAGAATTTAATATGTTCCAAATTCAAAAAATCACCAGAAGGTAAATGAGAAAGAAGAGTGTTGGATGCACACCTTGAAACAAACAGCAACCTCCATGACAAATTATAGGAAGGAAGATAATAGAAAAATGAAAAAGCTGAGCAATTTCAGTAATACAATGAGAGTTTCCTGACATGGGATGTTTCCGTATTGAACATTAAGATTGAGTGGATAGCCTTCACTGAATTAGGTAATATTAAGAACTTCAAATTGATCTCAAAATTCTCTCAGGAAACAAGGCAAGACTTCCATAGATCCTGGAAGATTGGGAAGGAAAATTTAAAGACAGGTTATTAGAAAAAAAAAACTAAGTTTCTCTAAACTTAGAAAGCTGAGGCCAGAAAGAACTGGGAAGGGGGTCATGTTTGCTAAGATAAATACTAATGATTTATTTCTTTCAGGTGATGAAGTAAACGAATTGGGTTTAGTTTAGTTTTGTCTTGAGACAGGGTGTTGCTGTATAGCTCTGGTTGGCCTTCAACTTTAAATCTGCCTGCCTTAACTCCAAAGCACTTAGATTACCAGTGCTGTTCCATCCATCTGGTTTGTAATGGATATTCTCAGCACAGTCCACAGCAGACACACCTATGGAGCTTCAGAGTGCTTACCGCGGTAGGTGCAAAGCAGTTCTCTGGCGGCCTTACCCCGGTTCAGATTTACTGTCCCTGTTTGAGTGTTTTGAGAATAACACATGCAAGGCCTGAATATAAAGAAGGGGCCAGAATGGGGGAACCTTTGGATACTTTAGCCCAGTGACTCTCCTAACCAAGGTATATACTTTGAGGAGGGCTGTTCTAGGGTGCACACAGTCTGGACTTCATCCATCCTACGCAGCTTTTCCTGAGCCCTAGGACTCAGAACAGATGCTTGGCCTCTGCTACCTTTGATGACTATCTATAAATAGTAAATTATTTTACCCAACTCATTGCACAGGACTTTGTGTCACTTAAATCACATGGGTTGGTAACCAATGCCCAGGTAACCTGCTTCATAATGAGAAGATTTTTAAATCAGAAGAGAAAACTATGTGAAAGATTACCTGGACAGGAGAATGAACACTAATTACAACAACAAAATTCAGGACATAGCAGAACTAAAACTTTAACTTATCAAGAGAAACCATCACACTATGATTATATCCCAGGCTAAATTATCACTAAAGAAAAAAATAAAGGTGTTTCTAGGTTAAAAAAAAAATTGAAATAGTCTCCTAGCCAACAAATGGCTCACTGAAGACACTCTGGGCAATATGCTTAAAGATGGGGATAGAAACCATATGCAAGGGGAAATGGCAAAGACATTGGCAAACTGGGCAATAAGCCTGCTCAGGCTACCAGTGTCAGCCCTGTTCTTCTCCCCATCCACGTCTTTCTGGTTAGTTCTTGTTTTATGTCTACTCTAGTTCTGCTTTGATAAGAAAAGGTAACATATCACTTAATTTTACTCTTTGTAATCTCTGAAATATAGTTTAGACAAGCTGGAATATGTTAGTTTTGTCTAATGTTCCATATGCAAGGCTATATATATGTAAATTAGATGAAACTTGTTAGCTGTTTTGTTCCAATTTACATGCCCGTTCTGCTTTTTTTTTTTTTTTTTTTTTTGGTGGCGATGGTGGTTTTTTTTTTTAATTGTTGTTGTTTGTTCATTTGTTTTTTTTTTTTGTTTGTTTTTTGGTTTTTGCATTCTACCAGTTGCTGAGGCAGGAGCATTAGTAACAGTGAATCCAAAGCTTTGCCTTGGAGTGGATACAGTGGATTGCTATCAGGTAAATGTTCCTTCTGTAAGCACTATGAAATACTGGAATCATTGCAAAGATCATAACAGAAGACCTTAAAACAGGAAAGAAAGGATCTGAAGTTCTAGAGAGGGACAACTCCCTCTTGAGTTAGCTAATGGTTTCTGGCTGTCGTCTTCCATGAGAGCACTTGACGATTCTGAATATAGTATCTGTGGAGAATGATGCAGCCAGAGAGGAGGGACTCGGCAGAGCTTTGTAACACTGAGCAGGGGTGGCGTGGGGTGGGGTGGGGTGAGGGGGTGACATGGCAAATAAGAAAACAGAGAGGACACAATCACAAAGATAGTCATCCCCACAGGACTCTGTTGAGTTCCCAGGCAGTGCCAAAGGCTGAGACCGGCAATGGAAAAATACTGATAAGTATTAATTCCATTTGAAGGATGTAGACAGTTCACAGCAATCTTAACAGATCTGAAGAACTTAAAAAACAATGGTACCAAAACCTACCCAGAAAGCTGCTGCAATCGATGTTGGACAAAGACATGAAAAAAGCCATGGGAAAAAAATGAAATCTTCAGGGATACAACCATAGGTATAAAGGTCTGATTTTAACCAAGTCAGTGTGTACAAATAAAAATGTCTTCATCTCAGCAACTGAGAATCTAGAAAGCCACATGTGGACCTCACACTACACATAAAATTTATTTGAGTCACAGACTCAAATGTCAGAGGTGAGACAATAACGTTTCTGGAGGAAAATAGTCCGTCTTAACGATTATGGTTTGAAAATGTCATTCTGTTCTTTAACATTCCCCACTTTAAAAAAGCAAAGTCTAATTTCCCTCTCTCCAAAGAGAGGCCAGAATCATTAACTTGTTCTTCATGAATAAAATGAGCTGTACACTACATTTCTTAATAACAGGTCTCTAAATAAATAACTAGATAATAAATCTCATCTGCCCATTCCCCTTTTTTTCTGGGGACATACACCTTTGCATAGGTGAGCTACTGTGGAAGAATCCTGTCTAACTCAGGCTGCAGAAAGACCCCAGAGAACCAGGCCAGGAAACATCAGCTTGTCGAAGCTGAGCCCTCCTGCTCTATCAGGTGTGGACGTCTGCCCTAACAAACGCACACACTCCATAGCTCTAATGTAACCTGATTCTTCTCTGACCTCCATAGAGATTTTTTGGAACCATTGTTAATGGGCTGACACTGAGTGACAGCAAAACTCCAGTATAGAGTTTAGTTCTGGAGAACGTGCATGTTCCTGCCAGTATAGAGCTTAGTTCTGGAGAACGTGCATGTTCCTGCCAGTATAGAGCTTAGTTCTGGAGAACATGCATGTTCCTGCCAGTATAGAGCTTAGTTCTGGAGAACATGCATGGCCTGCCAGTATAGAGCTTAGTTCTGGAGAACATGCATGTTCCTGCCAGTGTAGAGCTTAGTTCTGGAGAACATGCATGTTCCTGCCAGTATAGAGCTTAGTTCTGGAGAACATGCATGTTCCTGCCAGTATAGAGCTTAGTTCTGGAGAACATGGCATGTTCTTGCCAGTAAAGAGTTTAGCTCTGGAGAACATGGCATGTTCCTGCCAGTAAAGAGTTTAGCTCTGGAGAACATGGCATGTTCCTGCCAGTAAAGAGTTTAGCTCTGGAGAACATGAATGTTCCTGCCAGTATAGAGCTTAGTTCTGGAGAACATGCATGTTCCTGCCAGTGTAGAGCTTAGTTCTGGAGAACATGCATGTTCCTGCCAGTATAGAGCTTAGTTCTGGAGAACATGCATGTTCCTGCCAGTATAGAGCTTAGTTCTGGAGAACATGCATGTTCCTGCCAGTAAAGAGTTTAGTTCTGGAGAACATGCATGTTCCTGCCAGTATAGAGCTTAGTTCTGGAGAACATGAATGTTCCTGCCAGTATAGAGCTTAGTTCTGGAGAACATGAATGTTCCTGCCAGTATAGAGCTTAGTTCTGGAGAACATGAATGGGCCTGGAGCCTCTTGTTCCAGCTTGAACCATGTCCCCATGCAATAGTCACATTTCCTGTGCCTTCAAAGTCAAATCTCCCTCTCTTTCCACTTGGAAAGGACACTTAAAACCTCACTTGGAGCCCAGTTGGATAGGTTAGGATAATTTCCCCATTGTAAGAGCTTGATTCCTGTCACAAAAGTCTTACTACCTTTATATTCAGATACCAGAGACCAGACTCGAATATTTGGAAAGCCACTATTCAGCCTGCCACACATGGCAGGTAAAAAGAACAGAAGTAGTGCCCTTGAGATGACCCAAGCTCCAGCCACGGCCAGGCTGCAGCCTCAAGAGAGATAGCAGTGGAACTGTCTGGGTGGGCATGCTGGTACATGCCAGTAATTCCAGCACTCAAGAGGCTGAGGCAGGAAGATCAGGAGGAAAGCATAGGCTGAGTTACTTGTTGAGCTCCAATTCCAAAACAAAAACCAAATCAAACCAACAACAAAAACAAGCAGCAAAATCTTTGCTGTTTAATGGCACAGAACTTTGGTTACAAACCTCCTGATGAGCTTCCTTGGGCACAGTGAACAACAAAATTGAAGAGGATAAATTATTTCTTTAAAATATTATGCTTTGCTCTGAGTATATCCTTTCTAACTTTTTTATACAGATAATCTCTGCACAAAGAAATTATATTTAAAGTAAGTGATGTCTTTTAATAGCCTGATGTCAAAATGCAAATTTAGTCATCTTTGTTGATTTCACATGGGAAAAAAAATCACCTTGGAAGTTAGAAGTCAGAGAACTGCCAACTACAGAATAAAATCTGCACATACAGCCCTGTTGTGCCTCCTTCTGAGTGTCTCCTGCTACAGTTCTCTGGAACTTCTGCTTCAGGATTTAAAGCTGCAGACCTCCTCACATACACACTCATTGTTTCTGGGGTGCTTCTGTGTGCACATATCCTTGACTTAAATCCTCTTCCCTTTTGTGTTTTCATCAGGCCACAGCTACCCAACTTGAAAGCTCATTTTAGAGAGCCTTATTCCTTTTCTCCTTTGTGTATATCTCCTGTATTTCAATATCTGAAGTTGTACTGAAGTGATCTTTGACTCATGCCTCAGCTGCTAAAGTGACATCTACAAGGATATACTTTTTAATTTTAAAATTACAACTATAATCTATCATCTATCTATCTATCTATCTATCTATCTATCTATCTATCTATCTATCTATCTATCTATCTATTTATCTGTCTATCTATCATCTTATTGTATGGACAGAGTATTTGAGGAACTTTGGAGAACATGTCTATGCTAGGCCTCAGCTAGGCTCTGGGTTGTTTATAAACTGCTGAGAAGATGAGCTTAATAGGGATTATTAAAGAAGAGATGGATTCTGGGCTGGGATACTATACTGAACTGAGTATTCATAGAAGAAGAAAGATAGAGGGGAGAATGAAAGAAAGAAAGAAAGAAAGAAAGAAAGAAAGAAAGAAAGAAAGAAAGAAAGAAAGAAAGGAAGGAAGGAAGGAAGGAAGGAAGGAAGGAAGGAAGGAAGGAAGGAAGGAAGGAAGGAAGAAAGAAAGAAAGAAAGAAAGAAAGAAAGAAAGAAAGAAAGAAAGAAAGAAAGAAAAGAAAGAAAGAAAAGAAGGAAAAAGAATTTCAAAAGGCTGAGAGATGTGACAGACTGAGAATCATAATTGCTCTGACATGACCTGCCAGATGCATGGAAGAGACTAGGAGATGAGCCAGGAAACAAAGTAAGCCTGTCTGGTATCATTGTTCCTTAATTTGATTGACAGTCTCTAGAGATAGAAACCCGCATAAGATATACATTTGTAAAATGTTTCCCACAACCATCTTTTAATTTTACAATTACACTTTAATTCCCAACAGGAGTTAAAAGAAAATAGATGAAATGGCTCAAGCCACGGGTTTCTATTTCCTTTCAGAGTGATGACCACATTTCCCATTTCCCATGAATCCGTGAGTTAAAAAGAATCTGTCTTATGGTTTCCCAAAGTATTCTGGGATTGTCATTCCATGTGTTCTGGGGTTCATTCTAGAAAATATGCTTACCATACTTTCAATCACATGTTCCTTCTGTGGTGATGGATGGCTAGTTCTTTGAACATGTTACTCTATGGAGGGTATCAAAACTGCAATGTGGATAAGAGAACCAAGGAACACCATGTCTTGCATCCACTTGAGTTAAGGAAAATGAGGAATTTCCATAGTGAAAGGTATAAGCAACAACACAGTCTGTTAGGTTGTATTTTTAGCTGGTGTCCAAAAGGCTTCCAACCTTAATTTTCACAGCAACATAAATATTATGACTATAATTAACCATGAATATTTGATGAAGTTCGAGATCATTATCTACTGTTTCTTAATATCACTGGGTGTCATTCTAAATTCTGGATGCTTTTTAAGTATGGAAATGTTCTCATTTGCTGCCAAATTTCTAAACAAATGGCTGGTGGAAAATTACACCTTAGTCAGAACAATAATCCTAGTAAATAGGTAATAATGGGTTTGTATTTTGCACATTAGCTTGACACACAGCATTAAAATGTCCCAGAACACTAAAGACTGAATTTTTATAAAGAGAATTTTAAAAGGCATAATGACCATTATTTTTCCAATCACAAAAAAGTAGTTTTCACATGTGGAAAAGAAAATTTTGCCTTGTTAAAATGCCAAGGATTCTCAAATTGAGAGAGGTAAGCTGTCTTTGGCAGGCACCAATTTGCAGGTGGCAATTGAATGTTTAAGGACAATCTTGAAATGGAAACCCTGGTGGTCCACTATGTTTCCTGGGCAACTTAAAGGTAATTAGAAAACAAAATGTATGCTTATGGGAAAGTTTTCTCTTTGTATGAAAAATTTCTTCAGAATGTACATTAAAAAAAATAGTATAACTCTGTATGGAAGCTGAGGATGTTCAAACCATATCCAAACCATAGTCTTCTCTGACAAAATGTGTTTCATAGTACAGAAATGGTGTGTGACAACCCTTGAGGGTAGTGTAAATAATCAGGACAGACTGACAAGCCTGGGAAGACCCTTAGTGTCCACTGACACCTGAATACATGTGGTGCACATAAACTCATGCACGCACACATGCACACAAATAAAAATAATCAAAACCTACCCCCAGTGAATTGTTTGCTCCAGCACAGTAGCACCTCATAAAGGTTTTATAACTTCCCCAAATAGCACTGCCTACTGGTGACCAAGTGTTAAGTGCCTGAGCCTATGGGGGACATTTTGCATTCAAACCAGCAGAGTCTGGAACCTAGCAAATCCTCAGGCAAAAGAAACCACTTTTTTGTTCACTAGTGAATGAAAAGAAACAAATACAAAAGGTGTACATGGGCATATGGAAACATTCAAGATTATAAAATTGTTAAGCAGAGGTTGAACATGGTAACTCACACCTTTAATCCAAGCACTCAGGAGGCAAAGGCAGGTGGATCTATTTGTGAGTTTCAGGTCAGTCTGGTCTACATGGCAAGTTCCAGGATAGATGAGGCTACACAGTGAGATCATGTTTGGAAAAACAAAGGTAATTTTAAAAAGAGAGACTAAGCTATAAACCAAGCCATAAACAAACAAACAAACAGACCTAGATTCAGATGCAGTGACTGCTTCCTGTAAGGAATAAAATCTTCTTTATTTGGGATTTTCAGAATAAGAAAAATGTATTCAATTAGCTGATAAATTAAAACAACAGACATTATTCTTTTTCTAAAATCAGTCTGGGGATACATGTGTCTTCTAAATACTACTTCTTATTGAAGTGGAACATTCTCTTGGGTGATTAATTTATATTTTTGATGTTCATATATGATGTTCATATATGATTTATTATTATTTGCAATAATCATGTGACACTATATGACATTTGAGGGTTTTATTTATATTTTTAGAGTTATAGGTTTGAAGACTTTACTCATCACAGAATACATTATTATATTTAGCATTCTTATGCACTTTCAGGAATGAATTATGTACAAAAGAACTGATTAAAGGTCCCTTGTCTTTGAAGGATTAATTATTATATCCTTGGGTTCTGACTTAATGGAGTGCAAGGTTCTGATTTAATAGAGTACAATGATGGAAGAAAAATCAACAGTCTCTATAGAAAGAAAGCTTCCCTCATTAGTTTCTGCAAAGTCATGTGGGTCATGCTCAGAGGTTGCTGATTGACTCACCAGCTTCTGGTTCCACTTAGTCTTTAATAAGAATACACTTTATCTGAGCTTCACAGGAGAAGTCACATTAGCAAAAAGTCTAGCAGTAGAATGCTGTAAGAGATTTCATATGAAAAAATTCCCAGAGCTCAATTTGGCTGAAGGTGGCATGACCCTAACTTCTTCTGAAGAGAAGGACCGTTTTTTGCTGAGACCCAGTGAGCCAAGTGTTCAGAGCTGACTGACTCCACAGCTAAGCTGCCCAGTGCCACCTTCTTTCATAGATCAGAGTACCATCTCCCCTTCAGTCCTTTCCTATCTGGCTGTCCTCATTCCAAGTGAGAAAACAGGAGAGAAGTCTGGGCCAGAGTACTCAGCACTGAGGGACAATCCTTTCTCTATCATGTCAGAGTCTGTTGTTGAGGAGTTGGATGCCCGGGTACATGGGGCTAGAAGGAACACCATGGTTCATTTGCTCTGTTTTATAGGCAGTAAGAAGGGGTTGTAGAGAGGAGGGGGAAAGGGTCTTTGGTAGATGTTCTCCTGATACTCAGTCCAATGTTTCATTCAACCTTTTTGTTTTCATACACAAGAGCAGACCACCTAAATCAACTATGTAGATCTGGTTTTCTTTTCTCTCTCTCATATGTGTATAGTACAAGTAACAGCCTACTTCAATGTATATTTAACACTCAAAGAAGTTTTGTTCTGATTGACAGTAGCACAAATCTAGGTCTGAGACTTCAACCTAGATTTTCATGATCGGAAATTCAAGTGGGCCTAACATTTCTAAGAAGGATGGTTGTCTTGGTGACCTGGTTGTTGTCTTAGTCACTGGTCTATTGTTGGAAAGAGACACCACGACCAAGGCAACTCTTATGCAAGAAAAGAACTCTTATACATTTAACTGGCGGCTTGCTTACTGTTTCAGGGGTTTAGTCTATTCTCATCATGGCAGGGAGCGTGGTGGCATGCCTGGCACTAGAGCAGTAACTGAGAGCCACATCCTGTTCCACATACTGAAAGAGAAAGAGAGGGAGGGGGAAGGAAGAGGTGAGGCCAGGAGGGAGGGATATTCAATATATGAGCCTATGGGGGCCTTATTCAAACCATCACACTTGTGAAGAGATGAATGTGGGCCAAAGTCATGACTATCAGAGTGTTGGTTGGTGGAGAATACTGACCACTTCCCAGTGGCACACACAAGCCTTGAACTCCCCCACTCCCAGGGCCTTCCTTTAGTACACCTTACCTCACTAAAACAAAACAAAAATATGTGTTTGTCTTTCTCAGGGGTTCATTTTAAAAAGATTGCACAGAAGTTTAAAGTCTGAAATCTTTGCTTCTGTCACCCTGTCCCAGCTCAAGAGGAAGGAAGCATTTAACAGGGCAATGCTCTGAAAACAAAGACCCATGACTCAGCTCTTCATCACCTACAGATCTCTCATGAATGATGGAATGGATATTGCTTTAGGCTGTAACTCAGGGAGTGGTTCTCATCCCTTCATGTCGATACATAAATAACTTGTATGCATAAACATGTAGTCAAATCCAGGAAATGTACATATAATATAGGCAAAAAATATTTTAGAAACATGAACTATTTCCCAAGTTAATGGAATTCACTCAAGTATTTTTTGAGGTTCAGTTACCTGAGAAAATTTAGAAACAAAGAAGAAAATATCAAGTGTTTTTTTGTGGAAAATTGAAACAAAGCTAACCCAGCTGCTCAGTAACATCATAGAGGAGGGTGGGGGCAGAAACCCAGTCCTACTGAGATTTTGACTCATTGCAAACCCAAAGGCTCTTAGTGGATCAGTGATCAAAATGAGTTATGTTGGAGTTAACTAGCTTCTAACTAAGCCTGATTTCTAGCTTGGTCACCAAGTAAGAAGTGATGATCAGTTTAGAATTTAACCTGGCCCTTCAGTGTCCTGTGTCCATGGTGAAGAATGTCTCTGCTTTGTTGCTGGAGGGCTTCTCTCCAGGTTCCCCAAGCCCCGCAGTCCCACAATCCACTTATAAAATAATCACTCAGACGCATATATCACTTATAAACTGTATGGCCATGGCAGGCTTCTTGCTAACTGTTCTTTTATCTTAAATTAACCCATTTTTATAAATCTATACCTTGCCACGTGGCTGGTGGCTTACCAGAGTCTCTACATGCTGCTTGTCCTGGCGGTGGCTGCAGTGTCTCTCCCCTCAGCCTTCCACTTCCTTGAATTCTCCTCTCTCCTTGTCCCACCTACTTCCTGCCTGGCAACCTACTTCCTGCCTGGTCACTGGCCATCAGTGTTTTATTTATATAGAACGACATCCACAGCACTGCTTCTGTCTCTGTCTCTCTCTATGTATCATTCTCTGTCTCTGTCTCTCTCTCTGTCTCTGTCTCTCTGTGTTCTCTCTCTCTCTCTCTCTCTCTCTCTCTCTCTCTCTCTCTCTCTCTCTCTCTCTCTCTCTCTCTCTCTGTGTGTGTGTTAGGCCTCCTGTCTCCCTGCCTCCTGTCCCCCTGCATGTCCACCTCCCTGAGAGCACACGTGAAGGGTAATGACTTTGGGTCAGTAATAAGATAGAGAAGGTTTTAGGCAAGGGCATGGTTACAGCGTTCTCAGTTTGGTGGAAAGGTAGAGAAAGCAAACCACACTGATAAAGGGCTTTCACAAAATTTGGACAAGCCATGGCTACTGACCAATAACAAGTTCCCTGAGGACACACTTAGCATAACAAATCACAAATCAAATCGTTAGCTCTGGTGTACTTGAGATATACTCAAACTGTTGGCCTGCTGGGAGCCCTCTCAGGACCTACCAGCTGCCTGAATATAGAATGTATGGATATTTGAAAGCCCTCAGAACAATGTCTTTTCCCAGGCCACAAAGCCAAGTGCTGGCAAATTCCAACAGTCATCTCCCATTTCCTTCATACAGGAAGCTTTCTTGGCACACTTGAACTTAAAGAATCATCTTGAGTATCCTCAAATAAGCTTACACTCATCTCCCTCTACTTGAATACATGTAGATTCTGCATTCTCCCATCATGCACTTCTCCTATGTGGGTCTCAGAATTTCTATGACACAGGGAGAGGTGGGCACTAGGCACAGGTGGGGTGGGAGTGGGGACACATTTCCAAGGGGCTCAGATGCTTTTTGCTACATTGGTTCTCTGTTCTTCCTACCACTGCCGTCACTGGCTGGCATGGAGCCACAAAGATGGAGTTTTCATCATTTGACCATCTTCAACTTATCACCATTTAAATAAACCCTTTAAGTTAAAAAGGTAAATGTCAAGTTGAGCTATTTATTTGGAGAAAAGTCTCATCTATCTCCACTGTAAATTAAAATTTCCAGGAATTCTGCTCAGTCCTTGAAAGTTAATAACAATGAATTAGCTAACCAATACTATATAATATAGAAATGGTTTTTAATATACATAGATTAAGATACAGTTTCATACTGTCCATCTATCCACCTTTCCTTATAAGTCCCCGCAGTAACATTCTTTATGTGCCTACATGACAGAAATTCCAGGCCTGTTTAATTTTTTATTTTAAACATAAATAAAATTTATTTTTGGACTGGTACAGATGGAAAGACTTTTTTTTCTTACTCTCTGTTATAGTTTTCAAAACCTTTTATCCTAGCTCTGGTCTCAGTCCTTTCTGTATTTCCTTCTATGATATATTTTTCTTTTTCAGTTTGAATTCAGCATTATAAAGTATCCCCAAATATTTTAACTTCACCCTTTTCAACACACACACACACACACACACACACACACACACACACACACACACTGCTTCTTTGTTCTGAGTGTATCAGGTGAATTATTTTTTAATGAATATGAGAGATTGTTTTTAAAGGTCATATGACGTTCCACTCTGGTCATGCCACTGTGGTTAAAATTACACTGCAGAAGATCTACCAGGGAAGAATCATATCCAATACAGTATCTGCCCAAATACTTTCTGTGCTTCTGTATCACTTGAACTAATTTTACATTCTCATTGCAATGAACTCACTACAGGTTTTTCACAATGAAGAGGCCCATGTTAATGAACAGTTGGACTGAACATCTGACCCTTCTCCAACTCACATCATGTACAGGATGATATTCAACTTGGTGGCCCTTGAGAAGCAGTAATCTTTGACCTTTGCTTTTATTGTTTGCACTTTAACATCTTTTCATGTGTACATTGACTTCCCAGGGGCTGGTATATTACACCAGTAGGAAGGATCCATGCAGTAACCATTTGTAGATGCAGTCAAATTGAAACGAGGTGGCCCCAAGAAACACAGTGGTTTGTATATGGGAGAAATATTAAGACTAAGACAGCACTAGCGAAGGTTTGTTAAAATTTTTACCAAGAGCAACCACTTTGTATTAGATAACCAATGCAGGTGCTCATCGCTAGGGGAAACTAATTCTCCCTCTCCAAGCTACCACTAGTTGCCTCTAGTTTTTCATCTAGGGGTGGGACCCTGGAAGATTTTCTCCTCTCCACATTAGCATGTCTATTGGTATTGCTACTGTTCTAGTCTTGTTTGCAACCACTTCTAGAAGAGACTATTGCACAGCAGAACTTCTTAGCCTTCTGGCTCTTACAGTCTTCTGTCCTTCCTTCTTTGGTGCTTGCTGAACCAGAGATGCAGGAACTGTGATGTATTTGATGGGTCTGGACTTCCCATGATCCATTGGTCTCTTCACTGCGTTCAGCTGTGGTCCTCTGTGATGGTCTGTTTGCTGTAAAGAGAGGCTTCTTTGGCAAGCGGTGGGAGCGACACTTATCTGCGGGTAGAGAAGAACAGGGGTAGTAGATTCTTTTCTAAGGTCCATGACCACACAAGCCTTGGGAAGCTGGCTAGGTTTCTAATAACAGGCATGATTGCCCTCCTGTTGAGTCGGTCTTCACTGACATGTGAGTTTAATTTATTTCACCTTTATAAAAACCTTGCCATACTGGACACTGATATAGTAAAAATATGTGTAAATAAATAAACAAAATAAATAAAATGTATTGATAGAGAAAAAAATTTTAAGCAGATTATGAAACAGAAACTAAAAACATTTTGGCCTTTCCATTTCTACTTAATTTGTCGCTTTGATTTAATATTTTTTGCAATAGCCTAATTTTCTTTTTCTTTTTCATCTTATTTATGCAACACAATCTTCACTTACTGAAGGAGCTCTGTACTTAAATAGTGATTGGCTAATTTGTCATTCTTTGTATTGCCCACAGGAAAGGCTCACACTATTTTCCCCCTACATCATTCAAATAGAATTGTAAAGTTGTAGAATTAGTAAATAGAAATAACTGATTAAAGCATGTAAAGAACAAAATGTCTTATTTTATATTCTTAAGCATCTTCATTTTTAACAAATTCAAATGAAATCCACAAACCAAACGTCCCTTAAAATCTCCATGGTTGCCTGTCTGTAAAACGTTCCTTGCCGAGGAACAACAGCAGCAGCAACAACAGGGTTTTTGTTATAAGAACAATAAATTACAGAAAATGAAACAAAGTGCAAATTTCTTTCTTTCAGGGGACATGAATGAAGGATGATATGTTTCTCTAAACGCATGTACTTCTTTCTGGAGGCACCCAGTGGTTACTAACCCTGCAACTCTGCTCCTGGGAGATTTTCAGGGATAAATGTGTCTACAGGATCACAGAAGAGAGTAAGGGATGGTTTGTCTCCCTCGGAATGTGGAAGCCATGCCTTTGCTTTCCCAGCTGTACTCACAGGGCAGAAAGAACTTGATGCCTGATGCATGGTACATTTCCTCTTGGGCTTGAGAGACCAGGAAGGTGGTTGTGATGTATTCCTCCCAATAAGCCCTTTGCATTCATATTGCCTTTCCTAACGAAGTTATAGCCAGCCTGAAATGAAGGTCACAGCAAGTACCAAAGATATTTCAGTTCTGAGGTGGAGAATCAAATGGACTGTTTCTCTTACCAGAAAAGATTCTTTGTTTGTTTGTTTCTTTCTTTGTTTTTATGAAATCAAACACTCACATCTTGTATTAGAGAGGAATCCCGATGGAGCCCACCGGGCACTTAGGAGGCATTTAACCATTATCAAGAGGATTAATATCTTAAAATATTGCTGTCTTAAAACCTTCAGCTCATTAGCAAAACTTTAATGATGTTAGCTCACTCAACACTAACAAAAATGAGAAGGTATGGGGAATTGTTTGATCTAGATTCTTTTTTTTTTTTTTTTTTTTTTTTTTTTTTGGTTTTTCGAGACAGGGTTTCTCTGTGTAGCTTTGCGCCTTTCCTGGAGCTCACTTGGTAGCCCAGGCTGGCCTCGAACTCACAGAGATCCGCCTGGCTCTGCCTCCCGAGTGCTGGGATTAAAGGCGTGCGCCACCACCGCCCGGCCTGATCTAGATTCTTGTAACGGGGTAAAAGTCTAATTTTAATTGACACAGAGGCTATGTGGAGTTATTAGCCATGATCCCTTTTTGTTCGTGCTGATTCATTTATCCAAGTTATCAGGACCATCAAATCCTGAGCAGGCTTAATTTAATTAATATTTGATGGCATTAGTAAACAGTCCTGGAAAGATACTTCTTATTAATGAAGAACACTCATCAGTCTCTTTACTGGGGCTAACCTAAGTGTGAGGCTCTGATGCCTGCCCAGCTTTCCCTCTGTCTTGCTTACTTGTTTTGCAATAGACATACCATTTCTGTCCTTAAACAGAAAAAGAATTTTGAGAAATCAAGCACCCACATCCTGTTCTAGAACCTTCAAGTCTCCCTTCTGTTTCATTTTTCTCCTCAGGAATCAACTTAAAAGTCATTTAGTTTTGAGGCGGGGTGGGGGTATAATTCAATCATAGAGCACTTGAGTAGCATTGTGAGGACTTGAATTTGATCCCTACACACACACACACACACACACACACACACACACACACACACACACACACACTTAACTTGTATGCTGCATATATGTAAATTAGAATACAGATTCCAGAAGGAAAGGCTCTTTCTTGGCTGCTCCTTGTTAGTAGCTAGGACTATTCTTCCCTCAAACTGCACATTGAAAAGTGCATGAGTAGTTAGAGCTAAGAACTTACTGGTTTAGAACAAGAGATGAAATATGAATTTGTTTTATAAAAGAAGAGAGTTGTATGAGAGATCGGAAATGCTGGTGAAGATCCCCACTGAGGAAGTAATGTTCCCAGCTGAAATCAGATGGCCTTATCAAAAGTATCATTTCAATTCCACCATGGAAAGAGCTCATTTCTATACGCAGATTGGGATGAATAAGTTCAGATAGAATCAGAAATGGCTGTAATACATGTTATCTGAATTACTACTATAACCTGTACTGTGAATCCTTATAATCATATGGTGAAATCTTAAATGCCTTAGAATGTGACCAGGGGGGCTAGAAAGATAGCTCAGCAGTTAAGCGTACTTTCTGCTCTTCCAGAGGACCTGGGTTCTGCTCCTAGCACCCACATGGCCACTCACAACCATCTGTCAACTCCAGTTTCAGGGGATCCAATGCCCTGTTCTGGCATCTGTAGGCACCAGGCACAAACATGATACATATACACACATGCAGGCAAAACACTCATGCATAAAAATAAAAATGAATAAATCTTTTAAAATTGTGACTATGTTTAGAGATGGGATCTTTAATGAGGCAACTGCCTTGATCCAGACCTGTTAGGATAGGCTATAATCAAATCTGACTGGTATCTTTTACTAATTTAGGAAACACTGAAGAAGACACCAGAATCCTCAAGAAGGAAGAGCAAAGAACCATGCAGGAAGGTGACCTCTGCAAGACAAGGATGGGGCAACAGGAGAAACTTGCTTTGCCAGCACCTTCATCTTGGACCTCTTGCCTGCAGAGTGGAGAGGAAATAGCCTTATGTCTTTGAAGACTTCTGATGTGGTATTTTGAATGATTGGGCCTTAATAAGCCACCACATCTACCTTAAGAATTTTATTCTGTTTGTTCTCTCATCTGCACAGGAGTGATAACCTAGATGGTCAAAGAAGTAAATGAGGTAAAAATCATCAAAACTATTTCAAAATAGAATCCAATTAGAGCTAAAAAATATCTTAAAATAATCATAGTAGCTTTATTTGGCTTTCTCTACTCTTTCTCCAGATTTTAATGCCAGCAAGAACTGTGGGGTTGGTCTTAGTTAGTATATTCGTGACACACTTGATAATCTCAAGGTTTTCTCCAGAAGGAAAGATTGCATTTATTTTAGAGAAAGTGTTAGAGCAGTGGTTCTCAATCTGTGGGTCGCAACCCCTTTAGGGGTCACATATCAGATATCCTGCATATCTAATGTTTACATTTCGATTCATAACAGTAGCAAAATTACAGTTATGAAATACCAATGAAATAATGCTATGGTTGGGGTTCACCACAACATGAGAAACTGCATTAATGGGTCGCAGCATTAGGAAAGCAGAGAACCACTGGGTTAGAGGAAATATCTGGGATGAAAGTTGGAGAAGCCTACCTTTTGTTCTGTGCCATTTTTTTTTTGATCCTGCATTATTGCCTTCAGTATGTATATGGCTTTGGGTACCTGTCTGCCTCCTCCCCTAAGATTGTGTGCAACCTAACGACTGACTTGATTTACAGTCCAGAATCCATACAGGGCTCAAGTCATAATCATTTGCATTGAAAGGGGGTGACTCATCTACCTGCCTTCTCTATGGGAAAGCCCATCACACTGAAGGGGTTAGAGTCAGGAAGCCTGAGTTTTATTCCCAGACAAAATGACTTTAACTTTGTGACTTGGCATATTTGGAGAGTCTATTAGAGACCTAGTTGGTACCCCCAACTCCCCAAATTCAAGACAGTAACAAAAAACTCATTATTAGCTTTAAGGAGTAAGCTAAATAATCTATGTAAAATACCTGGGGCAGTCCTTACATGGACTCTGTGTGAAATACAGCATTTTCTTATTATTGCCAAATTAATGCAAATAAATAATTAAACATATGTGCTCTGTTTATACGAGCATGCTTATACCTCAGCTCTCCAAGTCTACATTATTTTATTTATCTTTATCATACCAGTATAATTTATTGATTGGTTGGTCTTTTTATTTAGCAAGATAGTAATGAGGACTAACATGGTCCCATTTTCCTCTAGCAAATATATCCATAGGTAATCAGAGGCTTGGAGCCTGCCTGGGAATAAAGCTCTCCTTGATCAAAGACATTTATCAGATGTATAATGGCAACCGATGCTTTAGCTCTGCTGTGTGGATCTTTGAATGCTTATGTATAATTTGTGTGAACTAAACCAGACAGCCAGATCACAGTAAATTTTGTTTAATTGAGCACAACCTTTTCCCTTATACATTTTTGCCTGATGAGATGATCCAGATGCCACCCCTCAGATACCTATTTGCTAATTAAGCAAACCTGTCTATAGCCCAGAAAGATGGTTTCAAACTGCATTTCGTTTCTGCTTCCTTGACCTCTGTCCAACCCCTCAGCCCATGTTTGCACTGTGCCTCGGAAGCTACACTGGGTTGTCAGTGGACAATGACGTCACTGGGGAAGTCATGCTCATTCATCATCTATGCCAGGTGCTGGAAGGGCTGTCTGCAACAACATTGAGTAGACATGGCCAGGAGTAGAGAGGCAGAAAAGGAAGGAGTAGGTGGAAGTGAAGAGCAAGGCACATTCAAACACCTGGAAAAATGGGGTCCTAGTTAGAATTCCACTTCCAGCATGGAATCTTTACAATGCCATACCTTCTGCATCCCCATATGCCCTAAACCACGCTGTAAAACATAACTTGTTGTGGGAATAGATGCTGCTATGTTCATTGCCCCTAAATCACACCTCTGGGTACTTACTGCATGCTGACTCTGCAGTGGGCCAGGATGGTCTGATAGAAGGAGACTTGCTTACTGTTTTGAAGACTATGACTACTCTATAAATAGGCTGCTTTGAAATGAGAAACCACATGGAGAGCAGGCCTTATTATTCTAACTGTCCCATCATTTGGAAGACGTTATAACCCAGCCAGCTCCAGTCCCACCATGCAGCTCAGGCAGGAGCAATCGAGCCAGGTTCAGACCAGAACTACTCAGCTGAGCTCAGTTCCAAGTTCTGACCTGGGCTGTGTGTTTCAGCACTGAAGAAATGGCACAAAACTTCAGGGTGTTTATTTTATAGCGAAGGATAACTGATAAATAATTCTTGACGCCCCTTGTTCATTTTAGCAATAGTGCCAATTAAGTCTTTCATGTGAATTTTCAAGGTTTCATTTTTTAAAATTTTGCTCTAAACACACAAACACGGGCAATCTCATAGATTATTGCTATGGGGAAAGTTTTTTTTTTTTTTCTAAAACAGCCTCTCCTTGTGACTTTCAGAGTTATTTGTGAGGCGAGATGGGAGTGGGAAAAAGATCTTAAAATAACAGTGCTGGAAGGAAGTAGCATTCCTTAAGAATGGGACATTTCAAAGCCAGAGGATCTCAGCAGCCCCCGAAGGTGATGCAGCAGACGTTTTCACTCTCCAAGTTTTGTTTCTGTTGACAAATAGAGTGATTAAAAGACCTGCTTTGCAAACTCCTGGGCCTTTTTCAAGCAGCTTTAAGTTTGAGCTGAAGGTGTAAGTGTAGAAGAAAGGAGGAAAATGAATGCAGTTGGTCCTCTTATAGTTACTAAAATTGAACTCACTCCCTGGTTCAACAAGTGATACAACCGTATCTCGGCTCTGGTGGGCTGCACGCTCTGAAAAGAATGTATTTGAACCACACAGGAAAAGCAGAGCAGAGGACAATTTCTCACGATTGTCCCAGGAAATGTTTCCTTTTCCTGGTAGACCCTCTGTCTTCCTAGCTATACCGAACACACAGCTACCTAAGGCCAGGATACATCGCGGTTTCCTGCCGGTTTCCTCCATAGGGAATACACTGGCTACCTTTAACTGTCAATTAGACACAAATGAGAGTTATCTGAGAAGAGGAACGCTCAACTGAAGAACTGCCTCTATCTCATTAGCCTTCAGACACACCATTGGGGGCATTTTTTTTATTGTGTTAATCAATGTAGGGGGGGCTAAGCCCATTGTAGACAGTGCCATCAGATGGTAGGTCTGAGTTATATAAAGAGGTTATCTGAGTGAGCCATTAAGAAACATTCCTCCTGCGTCTCTGCCTCAGGTTCCTGCCTGGAGTTTTTTTTCCCTTTTGGTCAGCATATTATTACAGCAATGGGGAAGCAAAGTAGAAGAGATTTCATTCTGCCAAATAGTTCTATTCAAGTAACTATAGAGTGGTGGCTATGTGGGTGGACAACATTCCAACACCTTACATTTATTAACAGATCACAGAGACCAGGTTAAATCAGTGGAAATGTGTGGTTGACATACTCATCAGCCAGTCCTAAGCAGGGTGTTCATGTGGCACTTCCTGGCATCCAACTTGTCTGCCAGGGGTCTAAACACATGCAATATATTCATTATCTTTTGGGGGCAGTCAGACTGAAGCAAGGCTCCCTGTGAGAATTACCAGGGTGTTTTTTCTTCTTGTATGATATGATGTACAAATTGTGCATCTCTAAAATCAGGATGACATTTCCCCTTCCTATTTTTGGAGCAGTGACTGGTTCATTGCATTATCACTCTTTGTGATTTAAGAGTGTTAAATATAGTCCTATGTTCCTTAACAGCAAAGACCATTCTGAGGCATGTGTTCCTAGATGATTTCACCATGACTGAACTCAGAGAGTGCACTAACTCTGAACTGCATTTCATGGGAAAATAACTTAACATAGCTGCTTATTTAATAATTACTATTATTATTATTATTTATTGTGTGTGCACATGTACACACACATGCATAGTGGCACTTATATAAAGGTCAAATGGCAACTTTGTACAGTTAGTTCTCTCCATTTTCATTTAGGTTCTAGGGATTGAAGTTCTCAGACTCATGCAACAAGGACCCCTAGCTGCTGAGCCATTTCATCGTCCATACTTCTACCACCATCACGCCATCACCATCACCACCACCAACATCACTACTATCACCTCACCAACAACACCGTCACCACTATCAACAACAGGATCACCACAACCACCATCAGTACCACCATCTCTATTATCAGCATCATATTCAGAACAACACTGGATAACCTCAGGGATCAAACTTCTTGGATTCAAGTCCTGACCTTACCATTAGAGCTGCATAGTGATGGAGAATGGATGATACTTAGTTTGTCTTACATAATAAATGTAGATGCAACTAATACTTAGACCATAGGGTACCTGTCAAGGTAAAATAAGTTAAAGAATCTAATTAGAGTAGCAAAATGTCTGTCATGTGGAAAACTTTCAGGAAATACTAGTTCTTTTCATCATTACTCAAGCTTATAACTAATTGATGCTATATAATTTGATCCATTCATATCTAATGTATTATTGATAGAACTGCTATATTTTATTTCTATTGCTGTGATATGTTTTATTTCCATTACTTTATGTCCTCTTTTGCTTTCTATGGCTGTGATAAACACCATGACTAACTAGCTTGCAGGAGGAAAGGGTTTATTTCATCTTATGCTTCCAGGCCACACTCTATCACTGAGGGAAGGCAGGGAAGGAGCTCAAGAAGAGACCATGGAGGAGTGCTGTTCTCTGGCTTGCTCTTCATGTTTTGCTCAACCTGTTTGCTTATACAACCCAGGACCACCTGCCCAAGGGTATCACCACCCACAGTAGGCTGGGTCCTCCCACATTAATCACTAATGTCTCACAGGCTTGGCCTACAGCTAATCTGATGAAAGTATTTCTTCATCCTGGTTTTCCCTTCTCAAATGACAGACAAAAACGATCTGGTTTTGATCCTTAATTCTCCCAATTTTACTGTCTTTTCAGCCAAATATTTAAAGTATCTCATTTTACACCTTTTATGAAATTTCTCTATTTTACACTGCTGTTTTTATTTATGTACTCCTGGTTTGAAAGAGGACACATGGAGCTTTATCTCTTTGCAGTCTGTCATCTAATAAGTAAGGTGATATTTCATTTGTGCTGAAATGTGATTTTATTTGTATGTTAATAAATAAAGTTGCCTGGGGGTCGGAGCTAATAGCAAGCCATAGAAGCCAGGCAGTGGTGGTGCATGCCCTTAATCGAATCACATAGCAGGCAGAGTCTGTATGTTCAAGGACATAGCCAGCTTGGAGACACACACCTTTAATCTCAATATCAACCTGGAGACCTGGAGGTCTGTATAGACAGGCAGTGACGAGGAGGTCATGTGGTTGGGTTTAGAGCCAATGACAAGGCAGAACAGAAAGACAATAAAAAGACACAGGTAATAGGTCTCTTTCTGAGGGGAAGGACGGCAGTGGGAGCTGGTGGCAAGAAGGCGGTTTTAGTCTCAGCTCTTTGCTACTGCTCTGTCCTCTTGGGCTTTTAACTCTGCATTTGGCTCTGTTTTTCTTATTCAATAAGACCGTTACATCTACAAATAAGGAGATGTTTCAAGCCAGTGTGGAATCTGACTTTTTGCTCCCTTTCCTTCCAAACATATGTGTGTGTGTATGTGTGTGTATATATGTATGTGTGTGTATATATATGTATGTATATATGAATATATTTAAAGTAATTTACTTACACAGAAACTCAAAATTTCAATACACACTTTAAAATTTGCATTAAAGTATTAATAACCTCTTAATCTGCATTATTTGTGATTGCATGTACATACATGTGAATGAAGTTTATAAACTTTAAATGCTTCTTCTTGATTATTTTACATCTTATTCCTCTCATTGACCCTTTTCTGTTGCTCTGTGTTTCTGTCTATAGAATTAACCTTCCTTTTGGTATCATTTCCCACTCCATGAAAAACATCTTTGAATATTTTATTTATATTGGTTTTGGTTTCTGTGTGTTTTTTCCTCACTATTTATTTGAATAAATGTGTTTATTTTGCCTCAAATTTTTAGTAAAATTTTATTGGAAATGAAGTTAATGGTTTCCTTTTCTTTTATTTTTATTAAAGCATAATTGATGGATAGAAATGTTTATGATGTAAAATAAGATGTCTTGATATATGGAACACTGTAACTATTGTAATCAAACTAATACCTCCACAACTTCACAGGAACCTTCTGGAGGTGGGAACATTTATGATGCTCTCTCAATAATTTTCAAATATAAAGTTCACTGTTTTTAACCCTGGTCACTGTGCTGAGTATCAGCATCCCAGAATCAAACTGTCCCATGAAACAGACATTCTCCTTGACCTGCACTCACTGTCTCTACATCACTCCTCTCCAGTCCCTAGCAACTGTCATTCCACTCTCTGCCTCTAAGGTTTTGACTTTGAGATGCCAAGTACCAAGGGGGCTGTTTGATATTTGTCATTTTGTGTCAGTCACTTTACTTGGGATAATATCCTCCAGCTTCATCCATATTCTCACACTGGTCACATTTCATTGTTTTGTTTGTTTGTTTTAAGACTGAAGAACACAGATTCCACCTGCTCTGATTGGACCAAGAGAGCCTTCATCCAGTAGCTGATGGAAGCAGGTGCAGAGATCCACAACCAAGCACCAGGCTGAGCTCTGGGAGTCCAGTCAAAGAGGGAAGAGGGATTATATGAGCATGGGGGCGGGTCAAGATCATGATGGGGAAATCTATATAGACAACTGAACCAAGCTCATAGGAACACATGAACTTTAGACTGACAGCTGTGGAACCTGCATGGGACCAACTGGACTAGACCCTCTGCAGACTGGAGACAGTTGTGTAGCTGAGTCTGTTTGAGCGGCCCCTGGCAGTGTGATCAGGATCTATCCCTCATGCATGAGCTGGCTTTCTGGATCCCATTACCTATGTTCAGACATCTTGCTCACTCTTGAGGCAGGGTGGAGGGGCTGGGTCCTGCCTCAATTGAATGTGCCAGGCTTTGCTGTACCCCCATGGGAGAACTTACCCTTTTGGAGGAGGGGATGTGGAGGGAGAATGTTAGGTGTGGGATAAGGGGAGGAGGAGAGGAGGATCTGTGGTTGGTATGTAAAATGAATAAAAAAATTTAAATAAAAATAATGGAGGAAGATTTATGCTATGTATAGATGAAGATAGGAAACAACCTGTATAAAAATAATACATGTATGAAATTAATTGCTAATAAAGCCATGTATACATTCCTATTTTTTCATACTTAAGAAAAGACCAAAGAACATTCCATTCAACTGTTGATGGGCCCAGGTTGATTTCAGGTCTTGACTGTCCTGAATAATGGATACTTAGAGTGAATCTGAGGGTTCTGATAACTCTTCAGCATGCCAACTCTAGGTCTTGTATCTATACCCAGATTAGATTGCTGAGTCAGAAATGGCTCGAGCTTTAGATCATCCATAACTATTAACATTGCCATTGCAGGAATTCACATTCTCAGCAACAGTATTCCGAGGTGTCTGTCTTTGTTAACATTTGTCCTTCTGCTTCAACGTGGCTTTAACTTGTTCAATGATCAGTAATGTGGAACTCTTACATGGATGTTGAAATTCAATGCCAATTGGCTCTTTAGGGAACCATTTATTCAAATTCTTTGTTCATTATAAAATTGAGTTATTTTGTTCTTTGCTATTGGATTGTGTGTGTTTCATGAATGTTGAATACAGACTCCTTGTCAGATGACATTTGAGAACATTTTACTGAATTCTATTGCTGGCCACTTTACAGATTGTTTTCCTTGCTGTGCAGAAACTTTGCTGTTTGATGAGATCCCATTAGGAATTTTGCTTTTGTAGCCTGTATATTGTGTGGTTTCCTACCCGGTTTCTCTCTTTCAGCCCTCTCTGGCTACTGTTACATAAGCCTTCTAGCCTCCATTATACATAAGGCATTATCTTTAACTCTTATTTTGGAGCCTTTGGAGAAAGTGTGTGAGTAGTGCATTAGGCATGTGTGTGCACATGATTCTTCTGCCATCACTCCCTACCTTATTTTTTTTGAGACAAGTTATTTACTGAGCCTGGAGGTTCTCTTGAACCTACAGAACTTGCTGTTCTGGTTGGTCACCAAGTCTCTAAAATCTACCTCTCTCTCCCCTCCTCATACACATCTCCTGCTGCATGAGGGTTGCAGATGCAGGTCCCAGTGCCCAGCTTTTTCGTGGATGCTGGGATTCAAACTCAGGCCCTCATGTTTGGACAGCAAGTTCCTACCTCCTATATGGCTCCTTTGTCTAGCCATAGTAAGACTCTTTAACTTTCATTTTCAGAAAAAAAGTTTTGTTTTCAATTATATGAGACACCAAGATATGATTTTCTGCTTTATTTAAATTGCTGGTGCTAACTGAACCTGTTGGATTGGTGGGTTTATGATTTTGTCATTTTTAACAAAATGGTGTATTTTTGATGGCTGTTTTCGAAATCAGTTTTCCTCATCTTTCATGTCTACTTTTGTGACTCAAGTTACATCTGTTGTGGATGATATTATAATGTCTTGCATGTCTTTTATGCTGTTTTATTTTACATTTTAAAAAAAATCTCAGCATTTCAATTTGCATTCTTTCTACTTATCAATCTTTGTATTATGAAAATGTACTTTTGCTTAGACAATATGTCATTAAAACCATTAAATAAATTCTACACTTATGTCGTGAGATAGCTGTGGCTTGTTCTGCATCTGATCTACCAGCATTGACCCCAATAACTGGCCTCAGGTTTGATTTTATTAATAAGAACTTTTAAGATTCATGCTACATCTTCATTCCCTTTCATTTAGCTCTTTAAATATTTCTACTGTTGCAAAATTTCCCTCAACTCAATAATCACTTATTTCCTCTATTTTTAACATTTTTTATTATCAGTAAAGCCCCTGTGTGACATCTGCTCTGTGCTTGCAATCTCTCAATGCATTCCACGTGATCATTTCCTCTCCTGACTGTGGCTCACACTTTCTTGTCCTATCATTTTTACTGCATGCTTGGCTTTGTGCATTTAATCTTGACTATCATTTATTCCAGCAAACACCAGGGACTATCCTGATAGGTTACCAGAACATACTGGAAGAGAGTTATGCAAAGCCAGTTTCACTTCAGTTTAGCTATGTCTGGGATCTGCTGTAGCTTTGGGTGAATATAGTTTTCTACATCTTCAAAGATTTGGGAGGAAGATCGGGATTTGAGACCAAGTACCAGAAACACTGTAGAGATCATTTCCTGCTTTGCTGCCCAACAGTCAGCTTCTGGGTTGCTGGTAACTTTCCTTTCATTGTTTTGAGCCTTGCAAGACCATCACACTCTGCTGTCCCAGTGTATTAGTTGGGTTCTCTAGAGAAGCAGAACTTATGCTTTGAATATATATTCTGTTCCTCTAGTCAGCCTTGAGTAATGAATACATACATAGAATACATACATAACTATATAATTAGAGTAGCTTACATGTGTGATCCAGCTAGAATAATGTCTGTCTACTAACAGAAAGTCTAAGAATCCAGTAGTTGTTCAATTAACCAAGCTGGATGTCTCAGCTAATCTTCCATATACACTGGCATCCTGTAGAAGTAGGCTCTACTGTCAATGAAAGAATGTACTTGTCATCAAGAGCAAGCAAGCAAAGAGTGAAAACTTCTTCTTCCATGTTCTCTGTAGGCTGCCACAAGAGGGTGTTGTCCACATTAAAGATGGATCTTCCCATCTCAAAATATCTGGATTAATGGTGTATCTTCACTCCTCAAATCATTCAATTAAAAAAAGAAAAATCCTTCAAAGGATACAAAGCTACTTGGTTGTTGGCTAAATCCAAATGCAGTCAAGTTGACAACCAAGAATAGCCATCACACTCTGTCCCCTTGGAAGACCACTAGCGTGTTAAGTATGGGCCCAGAATGACCAGAGAGGCTCCTTCCAGTTTTACTGCCCTCTCCTCACATAACGTGTCCACCCATTCCATAAAAGCCCATAGGACAAAGTTTGGGTGTATCTAAGAATGATGGTAAGCTTCTTGGTAATGTGATCTTTGTAGTACTTTATACACAGCCATTAAGACTTCATTCAGGACCCTGCTGGCAACTCTATATCCTCTTTGCTCCCCTCCCTTGATTCTGCCTAGGAACATGCAATCATCAGTCCCTTCTCAACAGGGAGAGTTTGTCATCTTATGGAACACAATTCATTTGGATCCTCCCCATCCCCCACCCCAGATACTCAGCCATCTGGCAATTTTTTTAAAAGTTCTGAATTTATAAATTAACTTGCTTGTTCTAGTTGTCAGTCCTAATGTTTTTATACTTACAACCTCCCAGTAGATGCAAAGAGAATATTCCTCACCAAGGAGACAAAAGCTTGCACTAAATTTTGTAATGAATAATGAATGAATGGGAGGATGAATAGATGAATTTAATGAGGGAACAGATGAATTTAAAACAAAAAAATTCAACCAGTTTTCCAAACCAAAAGTTTTAAAATAGAATGTATGTTTCCTTTGTAAATCATCCCCCTAAAATACAAGCCAGGCATCAGTCAGGGTGTGAGAATTACTCATCGCCCTCTTAGCCCACGGGGCCATCCTCTCAGTTGGATTTGTCTTGCTTATTTCAGAATCTTTGCCAGAGAATTTTGTCCTTCTCCCGGAGGCAATCCCTAAGCATTTGGTTTTGCATTACAAGGGAACCCAGAGTAGAACAACAAAAATTCTAGGGGAGTTAACCCCAAGATATATGTGCTCTATAGTATATTATACATTTATATGTATGCATTCATTTGGTGACAGAAGGACTGTGAATGAGACTCGGTCAATCTTTAACATTTGCCAACAGCTCTAAGGTGCAGTGATTATTAGCTTCATTCTATAAATGAGGAAAGTAAATGGGTCAAGATAAGTTAAAATGCAGATCTTGGAATTAGTTACATCAGTGTCCCTTCTTCTGGACAGTGAATTCGAAGTGAATTCATGTTGAAGTCCTTCTGTGTAGTTAACACTGTAGGCATTTAAACCCGAATTATCCAGCTTGTTTCCCACAGCAACTGTGTGAGAGGATTTGGACAATGCTGGATTGGCTACTTTTCATTATTCTAAAAACCTGAGAGAAACAACTTAAAGGAGAGTATTTCATAGGGTTCTCTAAAGGAACAGAGCTGAGAGAGGTACACACACACACACACACACACACACACACACACACACACACACACATACACATCCCACAGACAGACATACACACATGCATAAATACCCCCCACACACTTACACAACACACACACACATACACACACACACACACACACACACACACACACACACACACATACAAAAATATTACTAGAGTGGTTTACAGGCAGTGTTCCAGATAGCACAAAAATGGCCGTCTCATGATTGAAGAGCCAATAATCTTGTAGTTCTCCAGTCCACAAGGAAATCTCAGCAGTCCAAATCTGGCACTGGAGTCCCTGAGGATCCTGGAGAACTGCTGTTCTTCAGTCTATGGTAGACTCCTGAAGAAGTTGGTTCTAACACCAGTGAAGGAATTCCATAGCAACAAGGTAGATGAACTTGCCAAAGAGAGGGAAGACAAGCAGTCAAAAAGCAAAATCTTCCTTCTTGCTTGTCCTTTGATGTGGGCTGCTACCAAAAGGTATGACACAGATTTAGGGTGTATCTTCCTGCCTCAAATAATTCAATTAAGAAAATTCCTCACAAGGGTGACCAGAAGCATTATTTTGGTTTGTTTCCAGATACAGTCCAGTTGACAGGCAAGATTAGCCACCTCAGGAAGGAATTATTTGGATTCATTTGGTCTCATGTGCTTGGGTAGACTATCATGGAGGCAGTAGAGGATAGTAGAAGAGATCCGGTTACTTCCTGGCCTAGCAATCAACAACATAAGACAGGAAATAGCCAGGTATTAATATGTTCCCAAGGCCCACCCTACCCAGTGACCTACTTCCTTTAACTGAGATCTACCTCCTAAACTTTCCACAGTCAAATAACAGCACTATCTGGGAACAAGCATTGGAAACATAATCCTGGGGGCGGGCATTCAATATTCAGTCCCTAACACATATTATCATGTCATTTAATAAGGGGGCAGGGACTGAGACACACAAGCTGAAAGCACATAAGTGCTAACTAGAATGTGCTGGGGATGTCTTTCTGTATGCTGTGAATGTGTTGCTCTGATTGATTGATAAAATGCTGATTGGTCAGTAGCCAGACAGGAAGTATAGTATAGGTGGAATAAGCAGAGAGGAGAATTCTGGGAAGTGGATGGCTGAGTGGGGAGATGTTGCCAGCTGCCATCATGAGAAGCATGATGTAAAGTTACCGATAAGCCACGAGCCACGTGGCAAGGTAAAGATTTATAGAAATAGGTTAATTTAAGATGTAAGATCTATCTAGCAAGAAGCCTGAGACATTAAGCCACACAGTTTTAGTTAATATAAACCTCTGTGTGTTTACTTGGGTCTAAGTGGCTTCGGGACTGGTGGGTGAGAGAGATTTGTCCTGACTGTGGGCCAGGCAGGACCAGGAAAACTTCAGCTACAAGGGTGTGCAGTACTAGACCCCAGGAGATCTGATAGCTCCCTTCAACATACCAAGCACCAAATGACAGAAAACTGTTGAACTGCCCTGTCTGAAAACTGTGCTCTCAAATGAAGTAGTGGGCAATAAACATATTTGTGGGAAGTCATTTCCACAGTACACAGCATTTACCAATGAGAAACCCACACTAGAGGGGAAGGAAGATAGCCTGAGAATCTGCTTTTATAATTCAGTTCTCCTAGAGGGAATCCAGCTTTGTGTGTGTGCGGTGCGGGCTCGGATTTCATTAACCTCAACAGTGTTTTCGCTACAAATATGTTACTTTCCCATGTGCAAGGTTAAAAAATGTCACACATCGTATTATGATAGCTGCAAGGAATTAGAATTCAAAGGTCACCATCACATGTGGGTGTAGACTGTGGCTCCAGAACTTTTCTCTTGTTTCATTGGGATTTTTAGTCAGCACTGCAAAAGCCACTCATTTGGTAAAGGTTAATTTGCAGCCTGCTTTGATGAAGTACTCTGCCTGTATCCTCCTCCTTAAAACACTGCATCTACTTCTATCTTTTTTGGATGGAGGTGGCTCCCATGGCAGAGTGAAAATCGCCTTCTCTCTCTTCCTTCTATCCTCCTCCAGGGGCCCACTAGCAATTATACTATAGGGGTTATGATCCCGTCCTTCCCTAGGCAACAGATGGGCAAAGCTGAAGCTTCCATTTCCTTAATTCACTTTTTCTATTTGGCATTTACCTTTCTAACCCTCATGACTTAATAATTAATATCAATGTAATGATTTACTGCTTAAAATTTTACTGTTATAATTAATGTAATGACTTAATATTAATATTCTATTTGCAAATTCAGGCAGACAGAAATTGTTCTCTTTTCTTAGCTAGACTGACTTTCTCTTTTAGGGTCTTATAGGGGACAGATATGCCTTAGTCATATCTGCAGAGGTTCTCTATTCATTCTGGGTTTTCAGGGTAGGATTTACATGGGACTCAGATTACCGGATTCTGGAACATGATATAATGTCTAGTCTCTTACTATTTTCTTAGACATTTATCACTAGAGTTGGCTTCAGGTTCCATCCTAAGCTTCAAGGAAGTGTCCCTTTCTGGAAGTCACGTCCACACTATTTTTGGTTATACGAATACATGCTCCTCGGTTTGCATAGAGTCTCAGCAGGTTCGTCAATATTTTATGATTATAGGTCCAAGCTGTTTCTGTTCTTATGTTTGTCACTCAAGAGCTAGGACTTACAACTCAAAACCATCAAAGGGAGATGGTTTCTTCCCCTAAACTGTTACCTTCCCAATGAAATGACAGTGGCTATTGAATGCATATTGCCTCTTCTGGCATCTAAACCTCCTCCTGATTTGGAACAATCACCCACTGTGACAGTTTGAATGTACTTGGCCCCCATAATTTTAATAGTGGCACTATTGGGGTGTTGCTTGTTGGAGTGGGTGTGGTCTTGTTGGAGGAAGTGTGTCACTGTGGAGACAGGCTTTTGGGTCTCATATATGCTCAAGATACCGCCCAGTGGCTCAGGCCATTTCTTGCTGCCTGCAAGATGTAGCACTCTCAGCTACTTCTCTAGAACCATGTCCTACCATGATGATAATGGACTGAACCTCTGAACCATAAGTGAGCCCCCAATTAAATTTTCCATTATAAAAGTTGACGTGATCATTGTCTCTTCACAGCAATAGAAATCCTAAGACACCCACTGCTTACATATTTGGAGGGTATAGAATCCCCACATTTCTCTTTACCCACTCATTTTCCAGTGAGAAATGGAAACAACTCCATTTTATCACCAGAGCAAGACTATAACCTAGGCTTAAGAGCCTTCACAACAATTCTGAATTGTCAAGGTACCTGCTGCAGCTGGTTTTGGCCAGTTTTCTTCCATGTAATTCTCCTGGTTGTCCATTAATTTTATATAACATCTACTAAAGCTACCTATCTTCCTTCCTTTCTTCCTCTCTTTCTTTTTTCTCTCTCTGCTTCCTCTCTGTGTGCTGGGATTGAACCTAGGACCCCAAGCAAACCAAGTTTGCCTTCAGTACAATTGTCATAAATTACAGGAGATATTTGACATTGTATGATCAAATGGGCTTGTGTGAGGCAATTTTGTTCAACTATAGGCTCAGAGCACATTTAAGGTAAGCTAGGCTATGCTGTGATGCTCAGCAGGCTAGGAAGATCACATCCATATTTTACATTGTAATATTTTCAACTTGCAATGGGTTTACTGGGATGTGAGCTTATTGTAAGTTGAGGGGCATCTGAGTACTTGAACATGGAACTAAATGACAGATATACCAGAGAGCACAAAACCAAGTGTATAAAGTGATGGAAACACTGGTTTATTTACACTAAGCTTTTGCTATTGTATTTATTTATAATTTCAGTCTGCCCGTTTCCACAAGGGATTTGCAGCAGCTGAGCCTTAGTTGACATTCTAATGAGGCAGGATCCCAATGAATCATCTTGCCTGCCTGAAGCACTGTTCATTAGCGGCTGGAGGGAGGTGTGGGCTGCTCCAGGCATGCCCAGCCTGTGTGGCCATTAAGCAGCTCTACAGCTGCTCTCCCAATCATTAGAGCATTGCTGCAGCCTTGGAGAGAAAAACCACGCACAGCCCTGTCCAGCTTCCAGAGAGTTTGAACTCCCAGGATCTGCTCCTGGCTTTGTGTCAATTGAATGAAGTTCATTACTTTTCAAAAACACCAGCTTGGTCTGTTCCTGATAATGGGGGCTGTCAATCATCCAAGGTGGATGTGAAGGTGCCACAAGCAGGCTTTATATAAACACACAGAGTTTACATAAGGCTCCTTCCTGGTTCTGTGCCCACAGAACTCACTGGAAGAGGAGATTTGCCTCATGGGAAACAGAAACTGAAGGCAAAGAAAGAATGGAGCTTGGAGATGCATATACACAATAGTAGCAACCCTTTGCTAAAGCCACATGAGGAACTTAATGTCCTTCTCTCCTACGTCCTGCTGAAAGGCCTGTGGTAGCCTGTCTACTAGAAATCCCACAGTCCATGGCTCCAAGGATATCAGCAACTCCTATGGACTTAATGTCAGATAAGTCCTCTCACCAAGAGTTTTCAAGGATGTGTACTGTACACATCAACTTTGACACAGAAATCACTCTATTTTCTGTTCTTTCCTACATCCAGTCTCAGCAAACATCTAGGGATTCAGTCAACTTCCATGAAGAGGTTATTTATTTATTTATTTATTTATTTATTTATTTATTCATTCATTGCCTAGTATATGACATCCTATATGTTTCTGAAAGTTTAAAGGTGCTGCCTCAACTCACAGAGACACACATGGAGCCCCAGAGATGAAAATGAAAATTATAGCATCCTCTTGCTTTACTGATGGTAGCATGCTTTTATGGATGACAGGGCACTCACTGCTGTACTGTTAACTTTTTGCTATTTCAACTAATTTCTATCTCAAGACATTGGAGATCAGGTTTGGGATGCAGCTCACTGGCTAAAATTGAGTAGTCATCAGAACTAATCCAGTCCTTCCTGGAGGCTCAGGGTATTAGGAGTGTGGGAGCCCATTTTTGGGTTCCTCATGGCTTTACCCAGCAGGTCCGAATAGAGGAAGATCAGGACCACGGGCCTGAGTGCAGGTGTCTGAGATGGTCTGCACTTGGCTGTGCTGGGGGAGGAGGTCTTTTGCTCCACCCCTTAGCGTCTCTATAAAATCCCTGGGGTAGAGACAGTCGGGGCCTGTTGGAATAGGTTCCAGGCCCTCTCGAGGCTATCCTTTATTTTCTGTTTATCTCCTCAAGATTCTCTGCTATAAATACTTCTATCTAATATTTCCTGCTGCTTGCACTCAAGAAAACTCTGGGGAGCTGCAGGGTTGGTGGGTAAACACCCCACATAGGAGTATCAGTCCATTTCCTTGCTTTTTATCCCAGCTTCTGGAGGATACTTCCTTCAGCTCTTGTTCCCGTTGTCCACCTTGCCCACCTTCAGAACAAGCAATTTGCATCTCACTGATGTTTTTCCATACTGGGTGTCTTCCTCTTACTCTGTGCTTCCCTCTTCCTGTCTCACTTTTCAGGAGCCTGCGAGTTCATGGGGGAACTCCCTGGATAACCCAGGCTACCATTTCTTCCTCCAGGTTAAGGTCAGCTGCAAAGCCACCACTATTTTTCTTTGCCATGTAAGCGAATATCATGTAAGCTGAAATATTCATATATTCCATGGCTTAGGATATAGGCATCTTTGAAGGAGAGAGGATTCAGCTGCCTACCACTCACAATGAGATTTCTTAGCATTATTTGTGTTAAAAAATGTCAGGAACAGGCTGGAGAGATGGTTCAGAGGTTAACAGCACTGGCTACTCCTCCAGAGGACCCAGGTTCAATTCCCAGCACTCACATAGCCACTCACAGTGGTCTGTAACTCCAGTTCCAGGGGGCCCAACACCCATGGCAAAAAGAAAAAAAAAATGTTAGGAACATTTTAAACAGTTAATAATAGTAAACATTGTGGTGGTTTGAATGCAAATGGCCCCTATAGGCTCATAGGGAGTGGCACTATTAGGAGGTATGGCCTTGTTGGAGTAGGTGTGGCCTTGTTTGAGGATGTGTGCCATTAGGGGTGGGCTTCAAGGTCTCAGACAATCAAGCCCAGACCAGTGTCTTACTCTCTTCCTGTTGCCCATAGATCCAGATGTGGAATACTCAGCTACTTCTCCAGCACCATGTCTGCCTGCATGACACTATGCTTCCCACCATAACATTAATGGACTAAACCCCTGAACTGTAAGCCAGCTCCATTGAAATGTTTTTCTTTATAAGAGTTGCTGTGGTCACAGTGTCTCTTCATAGAAATAAAACCCCAGCTAAGATAAACACAAATGAAGCAACATTTTCACAATTCCATACTGGAAACCTCGGATAAGTGTCAGAAGTAAAAGGATTCATGAGCTCTGGCTAAAATTTTATACATACTTCTCAGTGATAATTCCTTATACAATTTCCTCATCATTTTTATATGAATGGATGTTTTGCCTGTATGTACATCTGTGCATCATATGGATGCTTCGTCTTAGAGGACAGAAGACTATGTCAGATCCCCTGGAACTGGAGTTACAGACATCTGTGTGACACCATGTTGGTTCTAGGAGTTGAATCTGGGTCCTCTGCCAATATTCTTAGTCATCTCTGTTGGGCCATCTCTGCAGGCCCTCCATCAATTTTAAATGATGGAACAAGATAGAGAAGGAAGGTATTTCTGAGATCAAATATAGAAACATGGATCTTCTACTTCTTAGAAGATCACAGGGAAGTTTAGCATCTCAATTACTCCATGAAGTTTTGTGCCACCAGGTCTATTCATACCAAACACGTATTAATCAGGGATCTCTAGAGTAACAGGTAGAATATATATAAGTTTAAATTAAGTTGGTTTATGTTGAAATAGTAACAATCACTGTATCACACTTGAAAGTCTGACAATCCCAAAGCTGCTTGGCTCAAAAAGCTGGGTGATTCAGTAGTCCCAATTTTGCATAGAAGACCTACAAGTTTCTCAGACAGCCACTGGTCTTCAGTCAATTCTGGAAACATAGATATTCTGGTTTTATTATCAGAGGAAGGACCACCACCAGCAGCAACAACAGGGTGAATCAACTCAGTGACAAGAAGGAAGGCCAAGAGAACAAAAGCCAAGTATGCTTCCTTTAGTCATGACCTTTTTTACGGAGGCTACCACTGAGTGTCCCTCCTAGTTTGAGGGTTGGGTCTTTCCACATCAATCAAAGCAGTAGAGATAGGCTCAGGTGAAGCTCCCAAGTCAGATGATTCTAATTGTGGCAAGTTGACATCAAGCCAACCATCACAAAGACCATCAATACTGTTTTCTATATATTTGAAATGTTGATTGCTATGGTGCAGATATGGTTGGTCCTACAGAGGTTTGAGAAAAAGAAATTTAAAACCAGTTTCATAGCTTAAATTAGCCTGACATGTCCAGTTGTGCTAATAACAGCAAGACTTGTTCCCTGGTTTCCTGATCATCATGAAATCACCTCATCTTACATATACCCACCATGTTGTCACCCACCTTGAGGCCTCATAAGACAGCAGATGGATGGGGCCACCTGATCCATTTTGACTTGGACTTTCAACCCCTGCACCTTTGAACCAGAGAAAAAGCCACTTCTTTTCTTTATGTATTATTCAATATCAGGTATTCTGTAACATCCACAGGGAATAGATTAAGACATCCATCAGCAGTTCAGTTCCAGAGATGCTTCCCCACATCACCAAGGATGGTCCCATGACACCATGAGGTCCCAGGACACTACAAAATAAAGCATCACTGGAATGATGGAAAGTTGTCCTGAGAAAGGGGAGGGGAGCCCTGAGATAAGTTGTATCTAAAGACAAACAAGGTATTAGGGGAAAATAAATTAAGAAACCACTTTAAGAACTTACAAGCTGTGAAAAAAATTAAATGAAATGCTAAAGCAGTAATAGTATTTTGGGTAAAGAATCAAGGCCATGTGTTGATACATAAATGTTAGGGCTCCGGGGAGGGGCGGGAAAGCAATGTGCAGGGGTTAGTGGATTAGTTTTTCTCTACTGAAGATAATTTGGCATATATTTCTGTTATAAAAATGGTCTTCCAATGTAGAGAAATTAGAAGTGATTAAATCAAAATGCAACAAATAAGCTGAATACTGTAAATCTGATTTGCAAACTAGTGTAGATTACAAGGGCCTGCTGGATGCCTTCCAAGAACCAGAAGACCCTGGACAGCAAAGTGAGAGCTGACAAGCCAGTGGCAAACCTCCCCCTCGCATGCTTTGGAGAGGTATATACAGCATACACTGTCACCAGAATGAAAGACCTTAACCCTTCAGGCTCCAGGAAATGAGAAACTAAAAAATCTAGTTCCAAGGGCAACCTGACTCAGGCATTATTCAACCACCCCTGCAACAATGTAACAATGTAAAAAGATTTCTGTTAAGAGATGTGCTCAACTGTGACTGGGATAGTTGCAAGTGTTCCAGGAAGGACCACTGTGACCTTTGTGTAAACTCCACTCCCGCCCTGATACCCCCCTTGAGGTTTCCGGAAGAATGTACATGCAGACGTGACTGTACCCACTCTGTGATCAGACCATGATCTTATGAAATGAAATTGTATGGGAATTGTAATCTTTATGGCTTTTGTGGGTTTTTCCTTTAAAAGTATCCATGTGATTGCAATAGGCGCGACTTTTGCTCTTTGGAGCTGAGTTAGCCCGACTGTACAGCCGCATTGATAAACACCTCTTGCTGTTGCATCAACTGGATCGGAGTCTGGGTTCTTGGGGCGCCCCCTCGAGAAGGTAGTACCCTGGGTCTGGGGTCTATCAAGAATGTTCTAGAGAACTGTGTGGGCCACCCTGGACCAGTAGATGAGCTGACAGCTTCTCTAACATGGAAACAAATCAAGCAGGATGATTTAAGGAGCAATGATGGCTGGTGAGCATTTATAGTGTTATGGCAGCGGATGGGTAGATAAATACAGGAACAATCAGAACATGACAGGTAGAAGCCTTGAAGTACCATTGTGAGCTGTATACCAAAGCTGTATCCCCAAAGGCCCTTAAATTTTCTCTTTACATATTCTAGGAAGACATGGTTCAGAAGAAGACAAAGATTAGGCACAGAGAGATGCACCTGTGATGTGGGGGTTTGTGGAGGACATATATGATATTGAAAACCACGGCACACAATAACATTTTTGACCTTGCATTTGACCATGAAACTTAGCAGATGAAAAGCTGGTTTCTGCATAGCAAAAGCAAAAGTTCAAATGAAGACACAAGGGCACAAACTAAGAAATGTTGGTGAATGCCTTTGCTTTGTTAAATGCTACGGTTGATAGGGAGTCACTCAAATATTCATGAGCTATGGTCCTAGGGCTCCAGAGGGTGGGCCTGTGGCAGCTGGGGTAAAGCCATGATGTTGTTGTTTTTGTTCTTTTGAGGGGCCTGCCACCCAGCTCCTAAATAAATCACACACAGAGGCTTATTCTTAATGATAAATGCCCAGCCTTGGCTTGGCTTGTTTCTTACCAGCTTTTCTTAACTTTAAATTATCCCACTTAGCTTTTGTTTCTGGGCTTTTTTTCTTTTCTTCTGTATATCTTACTTTCACTCTTAACCCAGGGCTCTGTGGCTGTGTGGCTGTGTGGCTGTGTGGCTGTGTGGCTGTGTGGCTGTGTGGCTGGGTGGCTGGCCCCTAGAATGCTCCTCTCCTTGTTTTCTTGCTCCTTCTTCTTTTGCTTTTCCTCCCAGATTTCTCCTTCTATGTATTCTCTCTGCCTGCCAGCCCCACCCATCCTGCCTGGCTATTGGCCCTTCAGTTCTTTATGAGACCATCAGGTATTTTAAACAGGCACAGTAACACAGCTTCACAGAGTTAAACAAATGTAACATAAAAGGATGCAACACATCTTTGCATCGTTAAACAAATGTTCCACAGAACAAACAAATGTAGCACACCTTAAAATAATATTCTACAACAAAGCCATGCGCAAGAAATAATGGGAGAGAATGAAACTGAGTGATATTTCTGGATTTGTTTGGTTTAGATGTAGGCTGCACACAGAAGGAACCAATCTCAAGGTTCTAAAGTAGGATTTGTGTTGAACCTCTGGAGGCTGATTTAAAACTCTATCCTACATGGCCACTTACAGAAAAGGAAGAGTAATAACCCATGTCCTTGGCTAATGTCCAAGGAAGTCCTTCTAATTATCAAAAATCACAAGCAGTTAAAATGGCATGTCAGCAATGTGAAACCCTGACAGCTACTAGATGTACCTGGGTCTTTGAAAGACGAGGGGCACAGACATGGGAATCTATGCTAAGCTTTAGTTTGCTTTAGGAAGGCCTTGGCATGAGTGTGATTTTAGAATCTCGGTGGATGATTCTAATGTAAGGCAGAAAAAACATGGTATCAGTGTCACAACCTAGAACAAGTAATACAATTGCTCATTAATATGTTTTGGACACTAATTTTTTTTTTTTTTTTTGGTTTTTCGAGACAGGGTTTCTCTGCATCTCTTTGCGCCTTTCCTGGAGCTCACTTGGTAGCCCAGGCTGGCCTCGAACTCACAGAGATCCGCCTGGCTCTGCCTCCCGAGTGCTGGGATTAAAGGCGTGCGCCACCACCGCCCAGCTGGACACTAATATATTTTTAACAACTTATTTTTTTATGTGTATGAGTGTTTGCCTGCGTGTATATATGTGCACCAGTACATCCAGTATCTGTGGAAGCCAGAATAGGGTGTCAGATTCCCTAGAAGTGAAGTTACAAGCAGTTTTGAGCCTTCATGTGAGTCCTGGAAATCAAAGCCTGGTCCTCTGCAAAAGCTGACAGTGCTCTTAACTACTGAGCTATCTCTCCAGTCCAAATGTATTTTGACACATATTAATTATGCATAGTCACACAATAATTATAGCATTCATGTGAGAGACCAGAGCCAAAAGGAGGCAGAACTCTGTGAGTTTGAGGCCAGCCTGGTCTACATAGTGAGTTCCAGGCCATTCAAGGCTACATAGTAAGGTCCTGTCCCAACAACAACAAAGTTACAGGCACTCACATCACACTTACTCTACAGTCTTTTTCTCTCTCTACTCCTGTGGCTTATGCTTCCTAGAAACAGAGTTCATCACTACACTACCACATGGCTCCTCTGTGCCAATTCCAGCAGTTATACAATTCATCCCCTCAGCTACCCTGTAGTTTCTAAGACACCCACCCGACCCCGGCAGGCATAAATGTGCTTGGTCATATGTATTTTGGTCTTTCTGAGATGACAAGATTCAGAATGTGTCTGCAGCCAGGTGAAATGCTTTTGAAGCTCCTTTCTGTTTATGTCTCATCCGTCATTACAGTATTTGTATCCTCAAGTTATGACAAAACATTTCCCCCGGTCCTTATGCTCTGTCACCAGAATAAGAAGAAAAATGAAGTTCTGCTATGTTAACTTGAAACTCCTTAATTATACGGGAAATACACACACCTTGGTTTATTTGGTCTCCATCACCATGTGATGTTTCTTAGAACTTTATAAGGCTTCCAGATGTCAGATATTTCAGGCTTCAGAACGACTTTCCCCGTGTGTGTGTGTGTGTGTGTGTGTGTGTGTGTGTGTGTGTGTGTTTGTGTGTTTTTTTTTCCTCTCCAGAATTCCTATTGAAATGCATTTGTCACCCTTGTGGTGGTGTGCAGCGGGGCTTTTAAGAACTAACTGTTACTAATGCCTCTGTCAGTGCATTGGGAGAGCGGCTGACAGGGTGTTATATAGAAGACTGCTCCTTGTGTTGTGATATTGTGTTGTGGTGTGGTGTGTCTCCTTCGCACACACCCCATTGCCCTGTTGTTGTCTGCTGTGACCTGGGCCTCAGCAGGTGCAACTGCTGATCCCCAGCTTGCCCCCCCAGAGTCAGGATACAAAATAAACCTTTCTTCCTTATAAACTACGCAGTCTTAACAGCAAAAGAAAACGTCCTATGTCCGAATACGTGTTTGGGGCAAATCTAGAAACAACTCTGAAAGTTGGACTACTGAGTTTACACACTAGCTTTGGGGCTTTGGGAGCTTACACACTAGCTTTGGGATCATGTTGCCTCTGCTTTCTCACATATGAAGAGGGCTTACTAGTATTTACTTCATGGGTTTCTTGTGAAGGCTGCAGTTAATTCATGCAAAGCACTTGAAATAACATCTAACATACAGTAAATCCCTTACATACATTAATGCTAATGCCCACGGTTTATTTAGAAGCAAGACTTTGTTCTTAGTTTTTTTTAATCTCAGTATAAAACAAAGTACTAGTTTCTTCCTTCCCAAATCCAAGTGAGTAAGGATGGTGGAAATCTCAGATAAGCCTCTTGGAAGAAACACCTCAGCAAGGGGCTATTTAAAAATTCTAGTAGGCTAAAACCCAAACCCTTACTTTACCCACAAACACACTTTTATGAATAAATACATAAACCTCTTCAGATTGTTGCAAATGAATTGTACTGAATCGCCATTCTTTAAAGTATAATGAAGAGAGAGAAATAAACATGCTACCAAGTAGAGATTTCTTCTGTACTCACCTCTTAGTCTATTTAAAATTACATCTTTTTTTTTTTTTTTTACTTTCAAAGAGATAGCTTTCAGTGATGTTTGTATTGATCAAAGTATTTTTATCCTGAGGGATTACCCTGACCTTGGACATTGTAACCAAGAAACGTAAATCCTAGTTGATCTGATCAGAGAACTATGATGCGCATGGACTTGCCTTCATTCCAGAAGGTAGTTCTGCCCTTGGGCAGAGTTAGAATGCCTTGTGAAGCCTTTCACAGATGTTCCTTCATTCTGACCAACTAGAGTCCCTCCTATGTCCTAGTGAACACCAGAGCCTGAGAGTAAAGAGTCAATTGAAAGAATAAGAAGACAGAAAAAGAAATTAAAAAAAAAAAAACCTAGAAAATGTGACAAAGAAAGGTATATTTAAAAAGCCTCAGAGGGCACGTAGTCTTCTGTAGACAACAGAAAAGACAGAGGCACAAGGACAAAGTGGGCAGATACACAGAAAGACCCACACAAGAAATCTAGCCAAAGGCTGAGACAGGAGTATAGCTGCCAGTTAATGACCAGCCTGGGCTCTATAGAGAGTATGAAGCCAACCAAAGCTGCACAGCTACACAGCCACACATCTGTCTTGAAGAACAAAGAACTAAATTAGTCTTTTAACAGCAGTGAGGAGATGGGTGGTCAAGTTTCCACACCTTGGGATAAGCACCCTGCTTTCAGTCACATGATTGATGCTTCCTGTCCCCTAAAGAGTGTGTCAGCCCACTCTTATAAATAGACATATTTTAAAATAACTATGTTAAGGGAAAATGTGTGAAGTGTGTGAGCTTTCCGCTCCTCTTCCTGACACAAAAATACATTTTATTAAAGTTAAGTGCAAATTTGATATGATAAAAACTCTCTGATAGAATATTTTAATTAAGGATCCTGGGAAATTGCCTCTCTACACAGCAATAGTTGATCTGAATCTAAATGTTTTCTGAGAAATGAATGGGTAGGCAGCCATCAGATAATAAATTTCTTTCAGAATCAATAATTCTTCCCATATAGGTATAATATTTATCTTATTCCCCTCACAGAACCTTAGATATAAAAATCTACTCAGTTGACATTTTCAAAGAAACTTACATTTACTTGTAGTGATCATAAGAAATATTTTATAGTATCAGAGATTAGACTTTGAGATGTGGAAAAAATCTCTCATTTTTAATAGTGCTGTCATTTATTCTTTTAC
Source organism: Peromyscus maniculatus bairdii (assembly GCF_049852395.1). Classification (NCBI taxonomy): domain Eukaryota; kingdom Metazoa; phylum Chordata; class Mammalia; order Rodentia; family Cricetidae; genus Peromyscus; species Peromyscus maniculatus. Next base: position 39,392,216 of record NC_134857.1, on the reverse strand, counting down.
TCATTTAGATGTATCTAGTAAACTTTAGAAGTTTTTTTTTTAATCTTATGGAGCAAACATTGAACTAAGTATAGTCATCTCAAAGTCATCATAAGGACTTGACTCTAGAGTCTCCCAGGATACAAAATCTACTGATGCTCAAATCCTTTATGTTAAGGAATAGGATTTGCCAATAATCTGTGTAGATCTCCCTCCCTGTATATTTTAACCAAAGCTTGATAATATAATGTCTAATGCAATGTAAGTGCTGTATAAAGACCATTAACTGTGTTCTGTAGATAATAACTAAGAAAACACTCTGTTCAGCCAAGATACTCCTAATGCCATGTCCACCTCAAAACCAGTGTAACATGAATTCTCTGTTCCAGAGGAGGGTGCTTACACAGGCAAAGCTCTGGCTATGCTGACACAGAACACAGAAACAATGGCTGTGTCCAGTGTCACGGGTCAGTCTGGAAGGAGCTGTAGCTCGTTTGGGTTCACCCAGTGCTCCAGCCAATCAGAGCTTCTTTAAGAGAACAGTTAGAGGCTGTGGGCCTTGAACAACAGAAACTGATTTTTCACCATTCTTGAGAACCAAGTACTTAGACAGCAGAGAGAAACAGTGTGACACAATCTCCGCTCTTGTCCCCAATAACTGGCTCTGTGTCAAAAATGTAGTAGAGGGTAACAGGTCTGATGCCTGCAGGGTTCCCATGCGCCTCGGGCCCTGCCATTCCTGCAAAGTCAGTCTTCTGAGCAACCGGAAAAACATGCTCAGTTTCTCTGCCTGCCTGCCTGCCTGCCTGTCTGTCTGTCTCTGTCTCTGTCTGTCTCTGTCTCTGTCTCTGTCTCTGTCTCTCTCTCTCTCTCTCTCTCTCTCTCTCTCTCTCTCTCTCACACACACACACACACACACACACACACACACACAGAGTCCCAACACACGTCCATTTCAAGGACAAGCCTGACATCCCACAGCCGCAGCAGCCTAAACCAAGGATCACATACCCAAGTGCTTCCTGAGGAAAGCTCAAATGAATGGATTGGGCTAGAAGTTTCCTAAAACATGTCCTGTCCTAATGGAATGGCCAGTTCCAGTGGATTTTGATCAGGTGGGTCCAATTCTCATATTCATTTACTTTTTAATAAGGAATTAAGAAATTCAGGGCTTTTAAAATTTTTATTTATTTTATTGTTAATTTTTATTTTGTGGAGTGTGTGTGTGTGTGTGTGTGTGTGTGTGTGTGTGTGTGTGTGTGTTTTGTGCTAATGCTTGTGTATATGGGTGTTAAGGCTAGAGATACATGGATCCATGTCTGGAGTTTCCCTCTTGCCCATCTTATAACCTGAAACAGAGTCTATCACCAAACCTAGGGCTTGAGTGTCCTCTAGACTGGATGTCAGTAAGCCTGGCATCCACATTTATTTTCCTCCCCTTCCCCCTGTGCTGGGGTTACAGACACAGGCCACCATCCTAGGCTTTTACATGGATGTTGGGTATCCAAACTCAGATCCTCAGACTTTCATGGCAAGCACTTTACTACAGAGCCATCTCTGAAGGCATCAGGATTTTTTTAAATATGATAAATCCGTGTTTTCAAAATGTTGTCACTGACTGAAAAAGGGAAATGCTGCATAGCAGACCTAGTGAGTTATACTCAGCCCAAATCCAATATGGCCGTGTCTCTAGTGAGTCCTGAATTAGGGCACATGCCCAAGGCAGCCTTCATATACACCCATAGAATAGGCATTTCTGTCCACATTTAGCAGGAATGTCTTGTACAGTATCAATTCCTGCTTTCCTTACCTTCCTTTCAAATTGTACTCAGATGAGCTAAAATAAAACAAAACAACAACAACAAAACGCAATAAAGTAGGGTACCCACTTCCAGCTGTATCCCCACTGCCCCACTGTGGCTCCTCCTTCAGCCTGAATGACCTGACATCCATGTACAAGACCTTTAGGAAGTCTCAGGTAAGCTATTCTCCCTTGCTTTCTGTCAGGAAAAGGCTGATTCTATTTTCCTCATCAGACAATTAGGCAGCACCGAGTGTCCAGCATCCCGCCCTGGTCCCAGGGCCAGCCTGCAGCCACCACATCTCTCACCTCGCTTTTGGGTTCGCTTTGTCACTCCTGTTTCTGAATCCCTGCCCCCACCATGCGCCCCCTCCCACAAAAGCTGTGACATTCTCCTTTGGTTTGGCTTTATCCTTCAGCAACAGAAAACGGGAGGTTACATACACAGAAATGAACGCAGAGCCTGCCAAATTTAACCAGGAAGACCAGAGCCAGTGAGGACAATCTGCTGTTATGGGCAATGACTGAAGAAAGCAGGAGCTCAGTTCTCAGGCCTGGGTACCTGGCATGATGATCACAGAAGCAAGCCAAATTATCAGTAACATGTACATATATATATATGTACATATATACATATATATAATCATATACATATATTTATTTTATATAAACCATTCATAAATTATATATAAACATTTTTATTTTATAAAAACTATATATACATATATATAATTCTTACATTATTAAGAATATGTTATATATATTCTTAAAATATTGGGGGAGCTGGCCTCCACAGTTAAGAGAACTTGCTGCTCTTTCGGAGGATTTAAATTCAGTTCCCAGCGCCCAAATTGGACAGATCATATCTACCTTTAACTGCAGTTCCAGGGAATGTGAAGTCATCTTCTGGCCACCACAGGCAGTGCACCACGTGATACATACACATAAACAGTTAAGTAAATAAATCCTCAAAATGTTGCATTAAAAATGAGTGTTGCAAACTCATGCTAGCAACATTTGCTTCTGTCCTGAAATTTTTGTGCTGCTGGATCTCAAGGACTTTGGAAGAACTAAGTTGTTAATATCTTGGAAATGCTGGGAAATGAGTGGTTATATTTCGAAACACCGAATACATACAAGATAGCTCGTAAAATTTTGCTCAGTCCCCCAAACAAGGCCATATTATGTAGCCAAAGCTGGGCTGAAACTCTCGATCTTCCTGCCTCAGCCTCCTAAATTCTGGGATTGCAGGCATGCCTCACTGCACGCAGCATAGGATTAATTTTTTTTAATTCCATTTTTTGGGGGGTACTGGAGAGACGGCTCCATGGTTAAGAGCACTTGTTGCTCTTGCAAAAGACCTGGGTTTGGTTCCTAGCACCCTCATGGAGGCTCACAATCATCTGTCACTCCAGTTCCAGGGACTCACATCTTCTTTTGACTTCTGTGGGTATTGCATACAAGTGCTGCACAGACATACATGTAGGCAAACCTCTCATACACATAATCCAAAACTCCATTAAACTTCTTCATATCCAGATGCAAGGATGATAGAAAGGGAAAAGAAGAAAGAAAAGAAAGAAAGAAAGAAAGAAAGAAAGAAAGAAAGAAAGAGAGAGAGAGAGAGAGAGAGAGAGAGAGAGAGAGAGAGAGAGGGAGGGAGGGAGGGAGGAAGAGAGAGAGAAAGAGAGAGAGAGAAAGAAAGGAAGAAAGAAAGAGAGAGAAAGAAAGAAAGAAAGAAAGAAAGAAAGAAAGAAAGAAAGAAAGAAAGAAGGAAAGAAGGAAAGAAAGAGAAAGAATAAAATTCTTTCCATTCCCCCTGTAATCTCTTCAGCTCTCAGCAGCAATTAGCAAAGATCAGGCTTGGCATGTACTCTGCTTCCCAATTATTATCAATAGGTTCTAATTGAGAACATGTGTTCATTTCAGCTGGGGTTATTGTTTGGTTGATCACGATGGGGAAGCTGAAAGACAGCATCTGGCAGAGTTATTTTTTGAACCCTCCCCCCACTCTCATCTTCCTTCACAACTGCTTTCATTTGGTCTGTGACACATGAGGACGGAGGGAGGTTGGCACCGTAGAAGGCATCTGCTTTGATGTGCCCACGAGCTCCTCAATGCAGTCTTTGCACTGTGTATCAAGAGACAGACCCAGATCCTTAGAGTAGGTGCTCACGTGATTATCCTCAGATGCATGGGAAATTATTGCCAAACTTAGCGGTTAGCCTGCAGGACAGGCAGGGCTTGGAGGTCTGGCTTCTATCCACTTCAGGCAGTGTTCGATAGGGTGACTTGGCTGGACTGAAGGAACCAGCTCCCTGGTGCCTTTCCCCAGTGACTGGATCTGGTGAAGTGGCAGCTGAGGGCTCACTGTGTCCCTGACGGAGCTCTTCGGGAACACTCTGCTTGGACAAACTTAGAGCTGGAGCCCTTAATTACCAAACAGAGGGTCCGAGTCTCAGGCCTGTGAGTTGTCACAGTGCCCCTTCTTATGCTTTATAGATGGCTGCTGTCTAGATTCAGAGATGAGGCATGGACCACCCGCTTTCAGAGGATGACTGAATAGTCAAATTCCATCTGCTATATGGAAAATTAATTTGCACCTTTTTGAAGTGAGGTCTAGCTAAGCAACTCATTCTTCTCCCATCCCCTTGCTCTTCCTACCTCTGCCTCTTGAATACTAGGATCACAGGCGTGCACCACCATGCCCACTTTAAATTACAAGTTTTTGAATGACAGTTGCCTTGATACTACTGAGTTTAAGAGTCATATTTTAAATGGCATCACTATTCAATTATTCTGTATTCCAAATATATACACATATATGCACATAGAGATAGATATGCACATATCCGCATGAATACACATATACACAGACACATAAATATATGTGTACATACAAATGCACACAGACATAAACATACACATATTCATACATACAGACATATATATATAATACACATATGTGCCCATACATACATATGCATACTGATACATACACATATCCACACATATGGACATATACACAAACATGCACACACATATAGAAAGACACATATTCACACATATGCAGATAGACACATACACGTGTATTCAGACAAATACACACCTATATGCACACACGTAGACAGAGACACACAGAGGGGCACATACACACATACATATTGGTTGTTGTTTTTCTGGTTATTGAAGTTTAGGCTTTGTGCTAAATATATTTTAAAGTATTTTTATTTGTTTGCTAAAACTCCACTTTGCCATACACAGATTTTATCATTTACCTCTAGTCCTTATAGTTCCTCAAGTGCTATCCACTTATAACTTGATTTATTATGTATGGTGTTTTCCACTCCTGTGTTCTGGATGCCAACACCTCTGGAAAGTTCTAAAGCTCTCAACTTGAACAAAGTTTCTCTTCCTGGTGCTCTCATAGCTTTGGGGGTGATCCTTCTCAAAAGATCCATCATAGCACACAAGAATCAAACTGCTAGCCTGGATTCTGCACTGGACTATAGAGTCCCTGGGTGTAAGAACGTATGCAATTGGCATTCCTAGCACAAAAGATTGTTCCAAGAAACAATACTCAACAATGTTTTTCAAAAGGTTGCTTCACACTGGGCACTAAACGTTTACACTTTCAGGATGTCTTGGGACTTTGTGTGTAAATCAATGCTGTTAAAACTCAATTTTAACATCTCTGTCTCCTAAGTGGAGTGCTTAGGATTTCTTTACTAACACCAAAAGTCTTTGGAAATTCATATGGAAATTTGCTACCACAGTAGTTTCCTAAAACATGCACAAGGAATTTAAATGGAGTCACCATATAATGGAGGAGACAATGTCTCAACTAGACATCATATACTACCAAGTAAAACTCCTAGCACATACAGACTAGTGGTTACATCTTTTTCAGTCATTGGACAAGGGGGTTCTTTAAATACCCCCAAACATTGTAGGCTATTGCCAAGTCTCTTGGTTATCCTCCACAACCTGACAGTAAGGCCCTATTGCTAAAGACACCACTTAGTTATGTCATCAAATATGAATAAATTGAGCTTCTCCCCAACTAGAAGTTTCACCTCTATTTACTATTGTTCATAGTGGTGGAAGGTACTGTGAATGCTATTGCAGGAGAAAAATAACCAATCTCACTCAGCTATTGACCCTGTGACCTACAAGAGCAATCTGCCTGCAAGATATGCTGATGCAATAGTGGCACAAACATTATGGGAGTAGTCATTAACCTTTTCATTGGATTTAAGGCCACTGCATGAGATGGAATATATACCTGACACTGCTAACATGGCCAAGAAGTTAAGACTAGATAGGTCATGGGTCTAGGGAAGAATCTACTTCTATTACTCAGCTAAGGCTACATAGCAATAAAACTACCCCTAAGGACATATTGATATACTCATAGATCAATGTTTAAGCCTCATCAGAGAAGCTTCTTGTTGCAGTAGATGGTAACTAACACAGAGACCCACAGCAGGGCAATGTGCAGAGAGTAAAAGATGTTGGAGCACTCAGCACTAAATGGGGTGTCTTTATCAAACTCTACCCACAGGGATCAGGGAGCTGTACAATAAAGGAGGCCAAAACATTTTAAGAACCAGAGATAGTAGAAGATACCAAGGAAACAGCATCTTCCAGACACAACAGGACTGTTTCACATATGAACAAATTTACAGTGGTTTTGAACCTATACACAAGACCTGTATAGACTCTAGCCAGACAGGGTTCCAGCATGGTGCAAAGTGCAGTCCCACCCCTAACCCAAATGCCATTTCATACCAAATGATACCCAAATGGGGTATCATTTTTCTCCAATGAAGTGACACTGGGTATATCAACTATACTCCAGAGCAGCCTTCATGCTCAAGAGTAGCTGGCCAAGACAAAACAGACAACATTTGTGTGTGTGTGTGTGTGTGTGTGTATTATAGTTATGTGGTTTTGTTGTTTTTGTTTTCTTTTTTGGTCTTTTGAGGTTTGTTTTATTTTGTTGAGTTTTTTTTGTTGTTGTTATTGTTTCTGTTTGTTTTGTTTCTGTTTTTGAAAGATAGAAAGAACATGAAGTTGGGTGGGCAGGGAGGAGAGGAAATTTGAGGGGACTTAGAGGAAGGTAAATAATAAGATCAAAATATAAGAAAGTTTAAAAAAAACAATTTTTGAATGTAATAAGAAAGATCCAACTCAAAATAAAATGTAAAGTCAGAGAGGATGAAAGCAAAGGTCACCTAAGTTCTATGAGTAGCGGTTGTGAAAGAGGGCAGAATGTGTTCGTGATGGTTGTGTTAGGCCAGAATTTACTATAACATTTCTCTATGGCGTTCCATGTACAAAGAAGCAGGACCATTCACCATGGTCATTTATCTCTGTTGGTTTCCTGGACATTTGGAAGCTCAAATTGATCACAGTGATTCAATGCGAAACAAATATCACCAATCTCTCCTTTAATGCACTGCAGAAGAGCATGTTTACAAATTAAGCATGCAGTAGTGCACATTTGAGAGAAGAATAAATGTAAGATTTAATGATGCCATCTTACCATCTTATCAACTGAATTAAAAATGGACATCAATTCTGCTTCTCAGGCACAGGAACAGATGAATCACAGAAGCCTCATGTTAGACTCTGAGGGTGAGACATATTGCCTTTTATTTTAGAGAGTGAAAATGGCTAACTTGGAGGGGAAGAGCCCTGCCCACCTCATAGAAACCCTGACCAGGAGACTGAGGCCTCTAGAGAGAGAGGCCACTGGATATTTGACTTCTATGTCATTTTACTACAAACCCAGGACTGAGTTGTAAAGACTCTGCCAGGAGCATTGTGATCCCAGCTCTCAAGGAGCTTTGGCCAATGGATGAGAATGGGTACACAAGTTGAAGGGTGGGGTAGATGACACAACCTTCCAAAGACATGAACATCTGGAAGCTACAGTTTATACCTGAGCCATTTCACATGCCATTTAAGTTCTCTCTGCTTCAGCACAATAATGTTGTACTGTCTTCTCCTCTGTACAATAATGTTGATAACAGCAAGGACTAAAGTAGATAGGAGTGCCCATTCCACACCCCTTTGATGCTTGCTGTTGCACGGAGCACACTGCAGGTGGTCAGTGGTTGCTGGGTGATTTTATGTTGATGGAAAGTGTTTAAGCATGGTGTTTGGCACATACTAAGGATTCAATAAATGTCATTAGGACACAGTTACCAGAGTTGTGTAGTCATGGCAACATCAGAGCTATGTAATAGTAGCAGTAGTTGCTAGTGGTAATAGTAACAAGAATAGAAGCAGTAAGCCATGCTTAGCTAGGAGCACAGATGAATACAGCTACCAAGATGAGCTGGCCACATGATAGGGACATATGGAACAAAACAGCAAGGAATTTGTCCTGATGCAAGAGAGAGGCCACTACTGAAGTCTTCCTACTAAGAAGACACACAATGACAGCATGATGAGACAAACTAGGAAGCACAAGCTTCTTAGAGGATATAGGGAAAGTGTGTTTTCTGGACACAGCAGGGGAAGTTTCACATACTCATATGAGCTCACAGCAGTTGTGACAGCATGCCCAAGACCTGAGAAAGCTGATGACAGACAAAATCTCAGCATGGAGAACAGAGGAGGGACATGAAATTCTACCCCAAGCCAAGGAGCTATTGCAATTGATAGCACTGGGAGAGGAAGAGTCAATTTTCTTTAAAGACTGTTGCCCCTGGTAACTCAACTGAGTGTCAGTGGAAGGCCATATGCTCGAGTATATGGATAGTGCAAATTGGACTTGATAGATGAAGATAGATATAGAGATAGATAGATAGATAAATAGATAGATAGATAGATAGATAGATAGATAGATAGATAGATAGATAGATAGATAGATAGATAGATAGACAGACAGAATACAGTGTCAGGTGGGTAGGGAAGGGGGTTGGACCTTTGAGGAGTTGACAACAGGTAAACATGATAAAAAATATATTGTATAGAATTCTCAAAGAACTAATAAAATAAGAAAAGTAACAAAACCAGAGCTCTTGATTTGAGTCCGTTATATTGTCTAGGTAGTACTCAGTACCTAGCTGAGTTCGAGGCAAGGGAGGAAGATTGGAGGGAAGATGTGAGTAAAGACATTCAGAAGTCAAACTGACAGCCAACAATTGTACAAGATACAACATGGGTGAAACAAGATCCAAATGACCTGAAAACTGAAAGTCTGGAAAATACTCTGTGGCATCACCAGAATGAAAATGGCTAGTGTTGAGGGAAAGACGACTGCTTTGCTTCAGCACATATATTTTTGCTGATGAGATAAAAGCCAATCAAGAGTCACCATGGGTGTCTGCCACTTTGAGTCTGGAGTCACTTAGCTTTGAAGGGATATTTTTTTTTCTAAAAAAGAATTAGAGCTAGAGGAACACATGACACTAGGAAGTGATAGGGGCTGGGAAGAAGACGGTGAAGAGGAAAAGATTCCTATTTGATAGAGGGAGGAACAGTACTGGTGAGGCCAGAAAGGTAGAAGGAGGCAAGTCCATGCTGCCTGTTAAGAGACAAAGATTAGCCGTGTTGCAAAGCTGGGAAGTGGATGTTGTGTCCTGTAATACAAAGGGTGGTAAAAGCAGCAGTTCTTCCCTGGAAACAAATGCCATGGCAACTTGGCAACTATATTGATGACTGTGCTTCTAAATTCCCTTCTGAATCTAGTCTTCTGTTCCATCAAAGAGAGTTGTGTATTTGTTAGAAGGCACTGAGTTCCAGGTGTCAAGGCTTAACCAGCTCTGGCTGTACCCATCAAGAGTGTTCATTAATAAAGAAGTTGAGATATATGGTGTAATCACATCCATGATTCATCTTCCAGGTCTGTCCTTGATGTGGTAAGCATGCTTCTTCCATGACATCAAAAGTCAAAACAAACAAAACTCTTAAGGTCACCCTTAAACAGGAAAGTTCATTGAGCAATGCAGTGTTTACCTCACATGCTGCAAGCCACAGGAAAATGTTAGGGAATCCAGCTACTATCACAAAAGCTACTACTTGGAAAGGTCAAGGACTTTTTCAAAGGTCAAGCCATGGCTTAAGAAGTCTTGGTGATATTTTAACTTTTTTGTATATATTAACCAATTCCTACAATGATTTTTTTGTATGCTATGTGTGGGTCTAAGAACTTCTAATGTTGTATTTATCTAAAATACCTATCAAGTATCCAAGGCCTGATCTAAGGTAACAGCCTTATGGAAACAATATCTGTCTCCTAGGTCAGGTGGATAGCTTTATTTCTTGTGCAATTTTAGCTAAGACCCTCCTTTCTAGCCTTACTAGCATTAGACTCCTAACTTCTTACTTAACCACTTCTAGGAATATAGATTGAGTGCATAAATTCCCTTTTTGATATACCAACTGATCATTAGTTCTCAGTTGACTTCCTTCTTTACCATTCCCCTTTTGGATTGTAAAAGAAAGCCTGATAGTCATTGCCTGAGGAAAACTCTTATCTGCCTTTATGACCCTGTAAGAATTCAAGCCTGATAACCTTGCTCTGCCAGAGGATTGTTATTGCTTGGGTTTATAATTGAATATCCTAGAGAACTTGAGAATGGAGAACTAAGAGGTATAACGAGACTCAGAAGAGGATTTTGAGAAAGAGAACTTGAGGATGAGATGGAGAAGAAAAAAGGGAACAGAAGAACTAGATGGGTAAGAATTGGAAGGGAATGAACTAGATGGGGAAGAACTAGATTGAAGGGCAAGAAGAGAGTACCAGAGGAACAAGCTGGAAGATGAGGAAGAGCCAGATAAGGAAGAACAAGATGAGAAAGAAGGAGATGGGAGAGGAGCTAAGGTGGGAAGAAACTAGATGGATGAGAACCTAGATGGGGCAATACAAGCTGTGTAGAGAGAGAATTGACTCAAAATAATAATGTGTATGGACTAAGGAGTTTTGTGTATGTAGATTCATTACATATCATCAAAGATTAATTATCAGCTGGTTGTAGATTCTTCCCAGACCCTGGGAGAAGACTATTGGTGAGCAGGATTCCCATAGTCCTCGTTACTCACACACCATTTATTACAGATGAAATCTTTCTTTGGACATTTTAAAATCATTTCCATTTCCATTTTATTGGACATATATTCTTTATACACCAACTCTAAACAAACCTCTAGCAAGAAGAAAGTAATAGCCATGGTTGACTGAAAGAGCAATCAGAGTTGATTGTGGGCTTGGATATCCTCCTGTCGAAACAAGACCAGGCTTTTCTCTTAGTTAGGTGAGGAAAAACTGGTATCAGTGTTAAAGAAAATAACAACAGTAGCTACCACAATATAAAGTTAGAATTCTTAGGCCAGGTTCCTATGCTGGACTGAGTAAATGTTCATTCAGCTAGAGTGGATTACAGGCACGGATATACAAAGGTCATATCCCAGAAACCAGTGCTGTCCCTGAAGTTGCTGTGACAACCTGGGTACACAAAGAGAAAAGCATCATTTGGCTTTTTCATTATCATTTCCCATTTTGCTTAACTAATGATTTGTTTTTTTAATTCATTTTAGATTTATTTGTTTTATTTTATGTGAATAAATGATTTGCCTGCATGTATATATTTTTACCGCATATGTGCCTGGTGCCCTTAGGAGTCAGAAGAGAGCATCGGACCCCCTACAACTGGTGTAAAGAATGGCATTGAACCACCATATTGGTGCTGGGAACTGAATCTGGATCCTCCACAAGATCAGCCGGTGCTCTTAACTTCTGAGCTTTCTCTCCATCCCCTTAACAAAACAATTTCATTCATGTGTAACAGGAGATCCCACACACACACTTAGGGTGCTATCACTGTCTCTGTGCTGCCAGATAATTCCATGATGGAGCATAAGGACCATGTTACATTGTGACACAGCCAGTTCAACCCTGTCACCACATCTGAGTTTCATCTACATGATGAACAAGACTCCCTGTTTATTTTGTCTAAGGTGCCTCTTTCCTCCCAGAGTCACGGGTCCATCAATTATCCCATGTCTGTCACCACTGCTCCATCCTTGCCTCTGCCATTTAGATGCCCAGCTTTAACTATTGATGATACCCTAATCATAGCCATCGTTGACAGTGGTCATTGACTTTTAAATAAGGGTAAATGTAGGCAGCATGCTTGAATTGTCTGTTTTATCCATTTTTATTGGCCACCAAACCACAAATTATTTCAGTTTGTCTCTGGCTAGAGTTAAGCATTTAATTCAAATCTAGAGCCTGTTTGGTACAGAAATCAGACGAGAGTCTCTCCAGGATGTTCTGGCATATGACACAGATAGAAAGAGTGAGGGTGGGGGTTAGAAGCAAAATGGGCAAAGCCAAATTCATCCATCAATTCTATCTCTGGTTATATCTGAGTCATCATATACCACGAATCCTTATTTTACAATAAAGTTAATTCAAAAGCATGCGTCTCTGGCGAAAGTGGGATTTCACTCCTATTCTATAGCAATACTTTAGTATAGTTGGTTTGTCTAATAGTCAAGCCAGTTGCCATTCAGTGTAGTGATAGAAGCTAAGAAAGAACACAAAACTTCTTCCAGTTGCTTCCCGATTATGCTTGAGTACAGCCTTAAGATTGCAGACTTCAGGGCAAAAGGTGGGAGACCCCACTCTCTCCTGCTTTGTAGGGAGAGGCCATTGCCACCCATCCTTTGTAGCCTAGATGAAAGGTCCCTCTCTGATCATTTTCCCCATGACCAGTAAAAATCCTTTCCCCTAGAATCCTAGGAGGCATTTCTTACACCTCTCTGATATCACTAGTAACATCTATTTTGTGTGATGGTTATCTGCATGTATGCATTATTATTTACGTATATGCCTAAAACATTTCTTTGTAGGCATTATCACCCTATGAGATTAGGTACTGCAAACAGAATTTCCAGGTATTCCCCCTTTACTATCTTCACACTGTCTTATATGTATGTGTTCTTGAAATATTTTTATCAATCAGCTAGATAAGTGATATTTGAGAACTCTACCCTTTCAAATTTTGTTTCTTTTGCTTCATTTTATTTATGATTTTGTTAGAAGTTAAATTTAAAGCCACAATCCAAGTTTTGTGTCTATTAGCGGGTATAGAAAATGGAACAGTATTTTTTTTCTTTCTTTGTAAATTGTGGGATGTGGAAACACATAGACACAAGCCATGACATCTGAAAATCTGGCAAAACTCCCTTTTTCCTTCTCTCCCTTCCCAAACTTCTTTGTTAATATTCTTTGTAGGAGATACTTGCCAGGTAAGAAATAGGGAACCTCAGTTGAGGAACTGTCTCCATCAGATTATCTTGACGGTATGTCTGAGAGACATTTTCTTGATTTCTAATTGATAAAGAAGGGTCCAGGTAGAGCTTATCCTAAGTAGGAGGATTGGGGAGCCAGGGATATATAAAGATAGCTGAGCAAGCCAGTAAGCAGCACTCCTCCATGGCCTCTGTTTTGTTTTCTGCCCCTAGGTTCCTGCCCTGATTTCCTTTGATGATGGACTCTAACATGTAAAATGAAGTAGACACTTTCTTCCCCAACTTGCCTTTGGTTATTGTATTTATCACAGAAACAGAAACCAAATTGAAATGCTCTTCTTGAACTATCGGTGTGGGTGGAAGTTCATCATACAACAAAGTGAGAGTGGGACTCGCTGGGTGTTCCTGACCATTAGCCAGCTCCATCTCTTGGAAAAAGCATGAGTAGATCACCAAGGTTTCCCAAGAAGTGGATTGAAAAATGACGATGTTGTCACAGATTCATTCTGAGACATTTGTAAAATCGTTTCTTGGCTGAGGTATTAATCTCAATCATTACTCAGCAGTTTTAAAGCATTCAACCTGGATAGCATCTATTTTGTAACTCCAGTTCACAGCTTTGCAGTCTGAGTCTCAGCTCTGCACTCTGAGGCAAAGGCATACCTCATTTTGAAGGTATAAATGTTCCTCCAGGCCATAATCCCTCTTGTGTAATGGGGCATGTGTCTCTCTTCAGTGAACAGTAAACCTGTAATTCCCTCTAATCCTAAGTGAGGTTTAAAGAGCAGGATTTCAGCTATTCACTCTCCTCTAACCTTCTCTGGGCTTTTTTACAATCACAGAAGACCCTCCAGAGTATGTACAAATCCAAGAGTATCTGTGTAGTTAGTCCCTAAGAAGATGTTGCAAGTGGAGTTCATTGTCTAGGTCAGCTCGGTCATCCAGGAAGTCCTGAAAGGAGGTTGGATTTGGCTGGAAGTCATGATTGCCCTACTGACGATCCACTCACCTCAATCTAAAGTATATTTGATGGTTTGAAGTGATTATAATATTGCAATGTAGGGATGTATATGTGACTGTAAGTTTATAATCTCTCACCACTTAGTGATAATGATACATTGAGAAAAGTGCATCATTAGCTGATATAGTCACTCTGGGACATCGTGGCACATATTTGTGCTTACAGTGCAGGTCTGTCACTCAATATGGGCTTCTTAATGAAGTCAAGGGTTGTAAATATGATGTATGTGAGGATGCTGTGAACAGAACACAAAATACTGTTTTATGGTAAACAATTTTTGAGTAGAAGGACATTCTATTACAAAAAAACATAATGTAACAAATACTTGAAGATATTATTAGTGGTATGTTCTTTTATGACTGTACACATTCTACTTTTCTAGGACTGCACACACAGTATGTATTTTACACTAGCATCACCACAAATGAATGTGTTACCCACACGATTGAGCGCCGCTGAGTCTCAGCCCTCTAGACAATAAGGGAATTTTTACTCTGTTTGAATCTTGTGGAAACACCATGGTGTATGCATTAGCCATTAGCTGAAACACTGTAACCCTGTGCATGGCTATGTACAGGTTATGAAGGAAATTGTAGAAAAAAAGTACCCCTATATATAGTAAGCTCACACAGAACTCTTAATACCATGAAGAATGGAAATCTATGAAATAAGTTTGCTTTTCTGTGTTTTGTGGGTTTTTTTGTGCAGCCGTAACAAAAGTAAGAAAGAAAGAGAACTGAAAAAAAAGTGCTTTAAAAAGTCCTTTGCCCTTGGCAAAGTTTATAAGCAAAAATGTCACTCTGTTTTGAAATAACATTTCTATTCCAAACACATTTTTACAAGTCTATTCAAAGCATGTTTTTACTCCCTGCCAGGGAATTTTAACTCCTAGAACAATCCAAACTTTCCTTTCCTTGGGGGAACCAAGAGACATGTGTGTTTGGAACCCATGGTTCCTTTATCCAATCAATCAAACAGAGGGCTTTCTGTGACATGTGAGTTGATCCCTGGACAAATTTACCTTTCCAATTATGATGCTTCAGTAGTTTAATAATGTGTGGAAACATCTCCCCAAAGGCTCTGTGTGATAAATCTCAAGTTACTCTTCCAGTAACTCTCCCCAGTGTAGCAAATGGTCTCTTCTACTTTAGAGGTGAGTCTTTGAAAGTGGATTGGACTCTCATGTCAATGAATGAGGAAGAAAAGAATGTATGTTATCATTAATAAATCATTCTATTTTAGAGATACAAGTACATACTCATCATTGGAATTAGATTTTAGGGGAGCACAACTCATTGAAAGACAGGCATTATAACTGGAAAGGAAGACAGAATTTGGTTTCAGATGGATCCTTCTGATTTCTGCACTTTGCACTGATTTCTTCCAGCAAGAAATCTCAACTATAGCTGTTAAGATCTTGACCTTGAATGCTTGCATGCACCACTTTCCTATTAGAAATTGCCTGAAATCCTTAGGTTACTTAGCTGACCCTGGAAAGGGAAGATAGGTTCCGTAAAAAAGCACAAGTTCAGGAGAATGCTGAGTTGGATGGAGCTGAGAGAGGAGGAGAAGACAGGTCATTTTAGTTCAAGATGAGCATCAGGCCATCTGAGTTAATTATTCTGCTCTTGAAAACAACAGTTTGGGTGATAAAAAGATGGAATAGGGGAAAGTGTAAATAGACTGTATGGGAAAAATATACAGAGTGTCATCCATGCTCAGGAACACAGAGGTAATCATGTAAACTGTGGTGGAAGAAAGAGAGGATTAGAGGAGAATCGTAAATTGATGACTAGATGTTCACAAGGGAAACATGTGGTCATCGCAACTCATGGCCAAATCACACTAGCAGTTTTCACTGAGATAAAATGAAGAGAAAAAGAAAGACCAATGGACAACACAAAGCAGCATATTTTGATCTTAAAGACCAAGGAATATGCTGGATGTTGAATTGTTCCAAGAAATACAGTGACATGAAGAAGAGGGCTGGAGAGATGGTCCAGTGGTGAAAAGCCCTTGTTGCCCTTGCAGAGGACCAAAGCTCAGTTCCTAGAATCCACATCAAGAAGTTCACAACTGCCTGTAACTTCATCTCCCGGGGATCTGATACCCTTCTCTGGTCTCCATGTGTATCTTCATGCACTAGCTGCGCGTACATGCACTTACATTCTTTTTCTGATTCTACAATCACACAGATAGGAGATTTGCTTTTCTCGTAGATGACAGCAGACACAGCATAGGCACATACACATAACGTACACAAACACATAACATAAACTTTGAAAAAGAAGAGGAGAAGGAGGGTGAATAGTAGCTATAGCCTGTATATATACTGTCTACTATGTGCCGGGCACTGTTTTTTAGTGTTAAGTATTAATTCGGTCATCACAGTGAGAGCTTTGATTGTTTGTCTGTGAAGATTAGAAGTAATTGAATCTTAGAGAGATTTCTCACGATAGGATATCAATAGGTGATATGATTAGCTCTCCGGGCAAAGAGAGTCAACCAAAAATAATTAGGCCTTAAAAGAACTCCAGTTATATATCAGTTATTTAATAGATTTCCTATAATAAACAGCCTGCCAGAAAATCATAGTCACTATATAAAATATGCAAGAATAAACTTAGTGAGAAAATGCAGGGTTTCATAGATACATATACGTTTATATACATGCATATATGAAATGCAATATTACTAAAGACAATAACTTCATAAATAACTGAAAGGATCACATTTCATGGTGCAAATCCCTGATATTGTAACATCTGATATTCTTGCCTAATGTGTCTATAAATCAAGTCTATTATCAACAGATATCTGTTATGCTTTTGATAGTATGATTAATTTTGTATTAATTATAGAAATAATGCACAAATATACAATTAGGTGGTGATTAAACTACTACTATAAATCTATGTTTTTTTCTTTTATACAGTTACACAGATAGGAGATTTGTCCTTACCATAGATCACTACAAACTTAGCATAGAATTCTTGTATACTTACATAATTTCATAATTTCTACTAAGCATATTCAAGTTGTCAATATCAACAATGTTTTATTTTATGCTGTTATTTAGAAAAATTGGTTTTAACATAAGCACTATAGTAACATGGCAGTAAGTCTAATAACCAAGACTACTACTAAGTGACTAACAGGTAGATAGCATACAGCATGTGTGGAAGCCCATTTTCAGGTTCTTTGTGGCTTTACCCAACAGGTCCTCATAGAGAGGATGATTAGGACCACCGGCCTGAGCGCAGGTGTCTGAGATGGTCTGCACTTGGCTGTGCTGGGGGGAGGACTTTTGCTCCACTCCTTGGCATCTCTATAAATACCCTGTGGCAGACAGTCAGGGCCCGTTGGAATAGGTTCTAGGCCCTCTCGAGGCTATCTTTTATTTTCTATCTGTTTATCTCCACAATCTAAATCCTTCTATCTAATATTTCCTGCTGCTCACACTCAAGAAAACTCTGGGGAGCTGTGGGGTTAGTGGGTAAATGCCCCACAAGCATGGACACACTGAAGAGACTGACATCACAGAAAAAAAGAGAAAAGGGTGGCATGAGATTGCACTATGCTCCTTAAAACAGTATGCAATCTTAATATTGTTCATTTCTAGAAATTCCCAAGTAATATTCTTGGACTATATTTGACCATTGGTAATTGAAACTATGGGAAGGTAAACTGTGATAAAGAAGGACTAATATGGAGGATCTGACATAGGAGGATTGTGAAAGCATGATTTTCTAGGAAATACAGGAAACATGAAAAGGAATGTGGGATTTTAGAGACCCTGGATGATTCAAAGTCATGTTAACCCAGGATGATTTTCCCAATCATTATTATGATTTTTGTGTTTCATTTAGCATCTGTTTTTCTTTGTACAAAGGTAACATCCTTTACCTTGGGAAGTACAATCCAATAAGGGGAACAAGTTTCATAGGAGTATTTACTATGAGATGTTTTTAAAGCTGCTTATTTTGCTTTGTTCTCTGTACACAGATTTCAGTAGCACCCTCTGCCTTGTCTGTTCTCAACATGGTTCTTTCTTTTAACACTTGGCCTTCTCCATTAGTTCATAGTGGTTGGCTTTCTTTTAACAACCTAGAATGTGGGTCCTTACTCTGAGGCTTGTAGTTCAATGACTATTGTGCCTAGTGTTGGCCCTTCGGTTAAGAGTCCAGAAAGGCTATAGTTAGCCATGCCATATAGACACTCAGTTGGACGAATTCAGAGCATATAAACTCTGATGCTAGATGCTTATTCACTTAAGAATATAATTAACCATATCTTCGATAGATTTCAGCACAATTCTCACTCACTAGTGAGACTTTCTTTTTAAGTACTATTTGTTTTCCATAAGCTGATCCTGGCCCTTTAATTCTTAAAATCCTTCATGGCTAATTGGAAATGACTTAGACTTCAAGGTCAGTTTCTACAAATATTTTCTGAATCAGCCGAACATGATTTTAAAATACTCAAATCCTTAAATAACTATAAATACAAAGTAAATTGAAGAGGCTGATAATTGCAATGAATGATTATTTTCAAAAAAATCTACCTGTGTGTTTTTAATAATCAAAATATCCATTTTGAAATTAATGAAACTACTTGAAGTTTTAGTCAAATGTGAGTGGACAGGTTAGTTTCTAAGTATACACATTTAACTGATAAGTTTAGAAATTATAGTGTGCTTATCCCCCTGTTCTGGGCTTTCAAGTTCCCATTCAATGCCTCTAAGGCAAGTGCTGTTAATTTCTGTACAGAATCACAGGCTTCCAGAGACTCAGGAGAATCTGTTTCTTTGCTGGAACAAGGGTCCTTGTGACACAAAGAATCTATGGAGTCCCATGAGGTAGATTCTCACTGTTTCCCATACCTTTACCTATGGTAGACATAAAATCCTCAATTTTTTACTCCCTCTGTAAGACTAAATTCATTGGTTTCTATCAAATCTGTTTCCCCAGGCTCTAGTATTTACCACCCACATTCCACCAGGTTTAGAAATGATTTCATCCCAGTCCCCGTAGATAATCTGAACAACGGGTGTTCTTAAGTTTTTACAATTCTTAACTTTCTGAGTCTCATACAACAGATGTGTGCACACAGATCATGGAATCTCACAGAAGCAGACCTAGAAGCTGAGAAGCAGTATTTACATGGGGCAAAACCTTGAAGCTAACTGTAATACTTTGACTTTATCATTATCTTTACAGTGCCTGGTCCATTCCCAGATGCTTCCTGTGGACACACTGATGATCACAGAGTAAAAAAAACTTTCCTTTTAGGTCCTCCAGACATGGCCAGGCATACCAGGGTCCTAAGCTGAGCAGACATATAATCACCTTTATCCATTCTGCATTCAGTTTTTCATCCATGTCTTCATGACACACTTATTGAGCAGTTCTGTTGTGTTGGATACAGTGGGAAATATGGGGACATGGCCAAGATACGACAGCTACTCTAGCAAGCTATGTGTTTCCACTAGACGTACACAAAGAACCAGAGTGCTTTAAGCTTGCTGCAGGGAGTGAGAAAGAAACAGAGTTATAAGCCTTGGAACATCTTGAGTAGTGAACAGATGGTAAGAAGACATATTGTCTGAAGACATGCTCTGAAGTGAGGACTGAAGACCTGAAGGGCCAAACTAAAAATAGGAGCCAGTCACACTATCATTGTGTATTTCAGTTGTGTAATTATTTCACAAAGCAAAGCCATTAAAGGAATTTCACTCAACAAGTAAGATGCACTTGTTTGTAGGTCAGAGCACAGCTATTCCTCAGCCTGCTATCACCATCTTTAGCCTGCAAGGGGCTGCAGGTGTTCTGAGAGATGATCTAGACTGAGGACTGCACTGTCCTATCTGCATGAATAATTCTAAAAAGAGTAAAGGAAACAGAAGAGAAAAGAAAATGAAGACAAGGAAAGAAGAGATCCAGGTCACTACTCTGATGATCGGATGGCTGAACACCCTGTCATCATAGAACCTTCATTCAGTGACTGATGGAAGCAGATGCAGAGATCCACAGCCAGGTCCCAGGTGGAGCTCCGGGAGTCCAATTGATGAGCAATTTTATGAGCAAGAGATATTGGGACCAAAGATTGGAAAAAGTACAGAGACAACTAGCCAAACTAGCGGAGACACATGAACTATGGATCAATAGCTGAGGAGCCCCCATGGTACTGGGCTAGGCCCTATGGATAAGCGAGACAGTTGCTTAGCTTGAACTGTTTAGGGGGCCCCCAGGCAGTGGGAATGGGACCATCCCTAGTGCATGAGCTGGCTTTTTGGAGCCTAGTGACTATAGTGGGATACTTTGCACAGCCTTGGTGCTGGGAGGAGGGGCTTGGACCTACCTCAACTGAATGTACCAGGCTCTGCTGACTCCCCATGGGAGACCTTGCCTTGGAGGAGGTGGGAATGGGGGAGGGTTGGGGTGGAGGGCTGGAGAATGGGAGGAGGGAGGACAGGGGAATCTGTGGTTGATATGTAAAATGAATAAAAAATCTCTTAATTAAAAGAAGGGAGGGGGGACTCACTATGACCAAAAGTTACAAAAAAAAAAAAAAATCCAGGTCCCAGTAGAAGTGTTTTGAAAGACCACTGGTCTGAGGAGAGCCCAGAGGCAATCACTTCACACTGCCCTGCATTACCATTCAGGCTTGGAGATTTGATATAGTACTCAAAAACTTGAGCATTGACAGAGATTTACATCCGTTGCCTTTATGTCCTAAAATGCTCCTACTGACATCCGTTCTATTCTTGTCCAAAGCTTTTGTGATGTGTATGTGAACTAGCCTCCTGTGAATACTTGAATTAAGACTAGATCATTAATGACATTTAGAATGCCTCTTAATTGTGCCTAAATATAGTAAGCCTTAATTAAATATTGAGAGCTTAGTATTCCCCTTGGACACCTCCACCACTCCTAGAGGAGACTTCCAGACCCTATGCCTTCTGTCAGTTCATTGTAGTTCTGGGCTGCATGGAGCCAACATTGTGCAATTGAAATATTTGATGGAAAAAAAAAACACGCATTTCTCTGCTCTCATTTTAATAGCAATAAAATAATTCAAACAATGGAAAGCTTCAAAGCAGTGAAGTGCTTATTTGGGGCTGGCTATTGTTAATTATGGAAACAACATTCAGGAATAAGTGAGAGAATAATCAAATTGTTCTCCCTGTGGTACAGAAAGCTGTATTTGCAGGCTTGAAGTGTTGAGCCATTTACTCTATATCACCTTTCAAAAAGATTCATAGAAAAATGTCAATAATTTTTGTGTAGAACCTACCCAAACTATCATTCATTTGTCTTGAATTTTTCTTTTAAGTTGAAAGTAATTCAAAACCTTCAATGACAAAATACTTAAGGATACCTTTTTTTTTAAGAACCACTGGAATTTAAAGAAGACAGAGGGCTTTGGTAAGCCTATTATTAAAGAAAAAAAGACCATTAAAGCATCATTTCTCAAATGTCAGAAAGAGCTAACATTTCCTTGGCAGAATCCAGATAAACGTAAATGATTTCCAGCTTTGATCTCTGGTTTAATTTTACTAGAACTCCATTTTAACAGCCTGTGCCTAGCATTTTAAGGACCAAGTTGTAAGCCACTATATCAAACAGGCAACATAAAAGAGAACGTGATGAATTAAATAACATTTCCACAAGATGATATTCAAGGTCGGGGAGACATAGACTACAAAGAAATTATAAACAGTGAGCTGGTAAGAAGCAATGGAAGAAAAAACATGGATGATTAATAAACAGGAGACACAGCGTATAGAGATGCCCCAGCTCACCTCCTGATTCACACCTCTACCTAAAGTCAACTGAACACAACAGTTAGAGAAAGTCAAGGTTCTATGACCTCAACAGATTTCCTTCTCTTCCTTACTTTCTTACATCTGTTCTTCCTTTCCCTTTCTTTCCCTTTTCTCTTTTCTTTCTTCAAGGCAGTGTTTCACTATCTGTCTGTCTTAGAATTTTTATTGCTGTGAAGAGACACCATGACCAGGACAACTCTTAGGAGCACATTTAATTGGGGTTGTATTACAGTTCAGAGGTTTAGTCCATTGTCATCATGTTAGGAATCATGATGACATGCATTCAGACATGGGGCTGGAGAAGGAACTAAGAGTTCTACACCTGGATTGGCAGGCAGCATGAAGAAACAGTGACACACTGGGTATGGCTTGAGCATCTGGAACCTCAAAGCCCACCCCCAATGACACACTTCCTCCAACAAGGCCACGCCTACTCCAAAAAGGCCATACCTCCCAATAGTGCCACTTCCTGAGTCTACGGGAGCCATTTTCATTCAAACTACCACATTCTACTCTCTGACCCCCATAAGCTTGTAGCTATATCATAATGCAAAAATGCATTCAGTCCAATTTCAAAAATCCCCATATTCTGTAACAATCTTAGCAAGTTTAAAAGTTCGGTCTCTTCTGTGACTCACAGCAATTTCTTAACTGTAATCTCCTTAAAATTAAAGTCAAGAGGCAGATTACATACTTCCAACATATAATGGCACAAGATATACATTACCATTCTAAAATGGAGGAAAGGGAGCATAGTGAGGAAAGACTTGACTTAAAGTAAGACCAAAAACCAGCTGGGCAAACTCCAAACTCTGCGTCTCCATGTCTGGTGTCAAAGAACTCCTCAGATCTCCCATTCCTCTCAGCTTTGTTTCTTTCTCTTTCTTCTTTCTCTTGGTCAGGTTCTACTCCCAGCTAGCAGCTCTCCTCAGCAGGTATCCTACAGCTCTGGCATCTCTAACATCTCGGGTTCTCCAAGGCAATCCAGGCTTCAACTTCACAGCTTCATGCAATGGCCTCTGTACCAGACCTCCATTCAGGGACACCCCTGACACATGCCTGACCTCAGTGGTTTTCCTTTAGCCATGGAGGGAGATTCCATAACCCCTTTATTCTATCCTTGATCTAAAGCCAGAACCATGTGGTCAAAGCTGCCCAATTCTGCTGCTTACTGGGTCTGGAACATGGCCCTCTCCTTCAATTATATCTTTACCAACTTTCTCCTTTCAATGATTTCTGTCACCGCCTAAACTTGGCTGTTCTGGAACTTGCTCTGTGGACCAGGCTGGCCTTGAACTCAGAGGTTTGCTTGCCTCTGTCTCCCGAGTGCTGGAGTTGAAGTAGTGTACCACCATGCCTGGACCTAAGCTTTTCTTTAATTCCTTTTCACAAGTTGGAAGCTTAGCTGGGTAGGACCTGGTTCTGAGGTCATTACTCCTTTTATTCCACTTAGCATCAGGCTTTTCTTTAATCTATTTACACTTCATGCTGCTCCTTTTCTCCATAATCTGTACAGTTTGTATTTTTTCCTTGCTCAGCTTGCTCCTTTGTGTTATAAATCTGCATAAGACTGGCCACTAGTAGTCACAGGACACAGTCCACACTAGGTTGTTTTGAAATCTCCTCTGTAAACACAATTAATCCAAAAACTCTTCAATTTAGCCACAGGAATATTTTTTTGGATAAGAGCAGAAAGCAGCCAATTTTTCACTAAAATATCACAAGGATAGTCTCTAGGCCACATAATAACAATGCTTCTCCTCTGAAACCTTTTGAGCCAGACCTCCACATTTCAAATCCCCAAAGTCCCAAAGTCTGAATTCTGGCAGCAAGAAGCATGGTCTGGCCTATCATAGCAATACTCCAGTCCCAGATACCAACTTCTATCTTAGGGATCCTATTGCTGTGAAGAGACACCATGACCATGGCAACTCTTATAAAGGAAAACATTTAATTGGGGCTGGCTTATAGTTCAGAGGTTTAGTCCATTACACTCATGTTGGCAGGCAGGCAGACATGGTGCTGGAGAGGCAGCTGAGGGTTCTACATCTGGATCATCAGGCAGCAGGAAGAGACAGTGATACTCTCGGCCTGGCTTGAGCATCTAGAACCTCAAAAACCACTCCCAGTGACACACTTTCTCCAACAAGGCCATACTTACTCCAACAAGGCCTCCCAATAGTGCCACTCCCTAAGAGACTATGGGAGCCATTTTTATTCACCACCAGACACTATCCCAAGTACACATAATATGCTGCATATGGCAGATTTTAATAAAGATTCTAGCTATAAATACAGTGTAAAAACACCAAAATTTGGAGCAAATGAGTTGTAGGTAGAGGTGTATTCATCAGCTGTCTCTCAATACTATCTACCCCATCCTCTTTTCCACATCCTTCTTCTCCCATTCCCCTCTGTATTAGTGTTCTCTAGAGTAACAGTGCTTTTAGAATAAATGTATAGAATATATAAATATATAGAATAAATAAAGGGTATTTATTGGAATGACTTGCTGGCTGAAGTCTAGCTCATCCAGTAATGGCTGGCTGTGAACAGAAAGTCCAAGAATCCAATAATTGCTTAGTCCACAAGCCTGGATGTCTTGGCTTGTCTTTAGTATGTACTGCAATTCCAATGAAATAGGCTAAAATGCTCTCGGAGAAATGTATGTGCTGACAAGGAAAGGGCAAGGAGGCAAAAAGCAAATGCTTCCTTCTTCCATGTCCTTACATCAGCTTCCAGCAGAAGGTGTGTCTCAGATTAAATATGTGAAGACAGATCTGCCTCAAGATTCAAATTAAACACTTGCCCCTGCAGGCCTCAAGATCCAGATCAAAGGTATATGTCTTCCTACCTCAAAGGTCCACTTTGATTCACCCACTCAAACCAAACAAAAATAATCTCTCACAGATGTGCCCTCCATTTCTGGGTTGCAGCTCATTCCAGATGTAGCCAACTTGACAACCAAGAGTAGCCATCACACCCTCCCTCTCTTCCTCTCACCTTTTCTCTGCTCTTCACTATTTGTATTTCCTAAACTTTAAACAAATACTCACAACACATATGAGTGAGACAGATATAACTGTCAGATCCTACTCTTTGTATATTTGACCCAGACTACTTCTTTTCCAAACAAAGAACCATCTACAACAGGTGTGAAGGACAGCGATCTAAAGATTCCATTCTTGCTTGATGGGAACTGGGGCATCCTCTCCTCTCAGAGAGAACCATCAGGTTAGATTTTGGTATTTTGCCTTTCTTTTTCTTTTCTTTTCTTTTCTTTTCTTTTCTTTTCTTTTCTTTTCTTTTCTTTTCTTTTCTTTTCTTTTCTTTTCTTTTCTTTTCTTTTCTTTCTTCCTTCCTTCCTTCCTTCCTTCCTCCCTCCCTTCCTTCCTTCCTTCCTTCCTTCCTTCCTTCCTTCCTTCCTTTCTTTCTTTCTTTCTTTCTTTCTTTCTTTCTTTCTTCCTTCTCTCTCTCTCTCTCTCTCTCTCTCTCTCTCTCTCTCTCTCTCTCTCTCTCTCTTTCTTTATTTCTTTTTCCTTTTTTTTTGTTTTTTCAAGACAGGGTTTCTGTGTAACTTTGCGCCTTTCCTGGAACTCACTCTGTAGATCTAGCTGGCAGAACTCACAGATATCCGCCTGCCTCTGGCTCCTGAGTGCTGAGATTAAAGGCATGTGCCACCACTGCCCGGCAGTATTTTGCCTTTTCAATATTTTGTATTAAGCTGATACTATTTTTTAACTAATCTCAAGTCTTAAGAAAGCATTGATTCTCATGTAGACTTTAGAATTTGTTATCTACAGTGATAGGAAGTTGTAAAAGAATGTGTTTATCTGTTCCCTCCAAAAACATGACCTCTGCTTTGCTAGACTTGCTGGAGTTGAGTGCTTCTGTTTGCCAACTGTCACAGTGAGAAAGCCCACAGTCCTCTTCACCAGTTCTCAACTCAAGCTGAGCTGCTTGGGACTTTACTTTCCCACAGGGACACAGGAGCATGACCCTTTAGTGTTGAGGGATTTGCTTTGTTCCTGGAAAAAGGAAAAAGGACCTTTTGAAAGGTCTCAATTAATTAGTTCAAAAAGAAACTGGATCAGGTGGCGAGTGTGTGTCTTTGAGGAAACAGGAAGATTGACAAGTTATTCCCAAGGAAATCCAACTAGAAATTCCTCAAATAGAAAACTCCCAGATTATAAAAACCACCACTCTTTATTCCTTTTAGCAGGAGTTTGACAAATACTTGACGTGAAATCTGTACACATGACACTCTTCTCATTCCATTGATCTAGTATTTTAAAGATACATACTTTTTAATTATAATTCACACTAGCTGTCTGTTTCTAATCCTTTAAAATGTGAAGGGATTTTATTAAAACCTGAATTCAGTCTCTCTCTCTCTCTCTCTCTCTCTCTCTCTCTCTCTCTCTCTCTCTCTCTCTCTCTCTCTCTCACACACACACACACACACACACACACACAGACAGACACACACACACACACACACAAACACACACACACTTACACACTTATAGAGTTAGTCTGTTACAATGTTATCATCTCAACTAAATATCAGAAAAAGAGATTACATGTAGGGTGTTCACTTTCAAAGAAGCTACATTACTGGGGCAATATAAATTTAAATGGAATTCAGAGTTGAGTTTGCAGGGTTCCAAACTCAAATGCCTTTTAATATAATCACTGCCATCTGTGGTATACTTACTGTGTGTCAAGGGTCAATTGAGCAGATTCAAGTTTGTCTTCATAGTTAACTTGGTACACCTGCCTTAGTCACAGTGTCTAAGCCCAAGTCTCTCTGAATATCCAATCTATGATGGTTCTTCTCTGGGGAATTTGTACTACCACAGGGCCTATAGCTCGTTTATGGTTGAAAACTTCAATTTCAGATTTTATTTTGAATAATGCTGAAGACTGGCCTGAACTAAAACTTTTTACTCCTTCAGTAAAATTAATCTGTTTTGAAATTCTAAAGTCATTTAAATGAAAATTAAAAAGTCATATATGTAGAGCTTAGGTCAAGCGTGTGTTATCATTGTATATCAATCTTTCTTGAGACCTTTCTAGAAAAATATTTCTCTAAGCATTGTCTTATTCTGTTATTATTTGCACATGCAAATAGAAGCCATGTCAATAATCCTAGGTTCTCTCTTCCCCCTTCCCCATGAACCAATGCCCTGTGTCCCAGGTGCAGGGCTGGTTCCTCTGCTGACGCTGACCTTCTTAGACAGAGGGGCCCAAGAGACTCCCCTTGACCACTCCTTCTTATTTTACCCCCCAGAAACACAGCATACAGCTCAGTGTGGGAAAGATCTCGACTATTCAGAGAAGAGTAGAAGCTCTTGCTTGATCTTAGGACTTGACTCTTTGGAAGTAAAAATCGCTAGGCCAGCCAACTCCCTCAACACCTCCAACTATTGCCACAGGGAAAATAAAGTTGTGTCAAAGACCTCCCTGTATTTTTGCTAAGTAGGAACTGAGGGCAAAGACTACAACTGTTTCACTCTTGTTCTCTGAACTTATCACAACGGCTAGGCTATGTTAAATCTGTCTTAGTTACTTTCTTATTGTGGTGATAAAATCCCTTGAGAAAAGCAACTTAAAGGGAAAAGTGTTTCTTTTGGCTTCTAGATCCAGAGTGGTGTAGTCCATCATTCTGAGGAAGACATTGCGGCATGTTGGGAAGCCGTGATGGTATGGGCAGGAAGTTACATCTGCACTCAGGAAGCAAAGAGTGAACAGGAAGTGGGGACAAGCTATAGAGCCTCAGCGTCCACCACCAATGACCTGCTTCTTACAGTAAGACTGTACATCCTAAGCATTCCACAACTATCTCAGTGTCACCGGCAGGGAACCAAGTGTTCCAAACACATGAGACCATAGGGGACATTTTACATTCAAACCACAACAGATACCAAGTACTTGTGTAAATGATAAATACAGTCCTGTGTTTGAGCCTCTAAATCTAAATTATATCACAATTCATATTTTTCATTGAACTAATCAATCCGTAAATTACTGTGCTGTAAGATGTCTGTATTTGTTTCATACCATAGAAATGTAGACTAAGAGAAATATAAACATACCTGCACACATGTAGCTTATGCCTTATATCCTCATGTACCCTCACACTTATACATGTTATGTTTATATCTCTTGTTCTTTAGTAAGTTCATTAGACAATGAATAATTTAAGAGAGCTAATCTACTATAAGATGTTATGAAAATTTTAATAAAATCGAGCTTATCTGATGTGAAAATTAATCTACAGTACAGCTTTCAATATTAAGTAATATGCTACAGGCAATTTATCTATCAAAATATTCAATATTGTGTAGCCATTCAGTGAATATTCACTGGATTTATTAGATATAAATAGAAGCATTTGTAATGTAAAATGTATCTAAAACTTGCATATCCTTTCAGATAAGGATCATCAATGTCTGAGAAATAAGACGTGTTACATTAATCAACAACAGTTGTGCATTAGCCTTGCTTTCTACTTTATGCCACAAATATGGTCAGCATATGATTCTTTAAGGTTAGAGATTGTCTGTCCAAAGATGGAAAAAATGAAGTGGTGGGAGCTTTTCTGAGTTTACTCTGTGTTTTTCCTTGGTGCTGTGATTCCAAAGAAGAGGAAAACTTCATGAACCATAAGAAATAATTTTATTTCACCATCAGGTGGCATTTCAGGTCACTGTGGAGGAAAACTCTATTCTGGAGAGATTTCATGATCTTTTTTAGTGTGTATATGGTTTCACAAATATGAAAATAGTCCTTTTTAAAAGCAATATTTGTGTGAAACATATCTCTGTATTTTTCAGTGTTTTGAGATTTTTTTCCTGTGAAGTAATGGGTGATAAGTAGCTATTGTTAAGATAGAGGAAGGGTAACCCTTGCCAGAAAGACAAATACCACATGTGTCACAGGATGGAGTTCACAATGACACTCCCAACACAGGAAGAACATGGTGGTAACCAGACTATGGCAAATCAGTGCTGTTAGCGCTGGTCAAGTACCATTTGTGCCAAGTACTCACTGGGTCATCACTATGAACATCAGATCCACCTGAGCTTTGACATTCTGCCACTCTCCAGGCTTCAATACTAAGAAAATTACTGATCTTGGTCAACTTCACTTTTTTTTTTTTTTAGTTTGTGAAGTGGGAAGGATAATTGTAGCTAGTTCTTGGGGGCAGTGTTTGTTTTGTTTTGCTTTAGAATTAAATTAAATTGTTAACAGTTTCCCTTGTGGAAACCTATCTTATAAAAATTACCATAAATTGGGAATATATAAGCAACAGGAATATGGTTCTTACAGTCCAGAGGCTAAATCCAAGATCAGGAGGGCAGCAGAGTAGGTACCTGAGGACAGCCCTGTTTCCCAGATGGACAGTGCTCTTCAGCTGTGTCCCTAAATGACAAGGAAGGCAAAGCAATTGTCTCAGCAGCTCTCATTCATAAGGGCTCCAACTTCACAACTTAGTCAGCCCCGCCTCCTGGGGCCTCAGTATACGAACTTTTGGAAGGACACGTGTAGTGGGTAGCCATTCCAGCTTGGATCTGGAAGTTCCAACCCCCATTGATACTCTGGCAACTGTCACACCTACGAGGCGGACCAGGGGAGGCTCCTGGAGACCCAAGAGCTGGATGGGTGAGAGCTCTCTCTGTGCTGGCACCCTGAACGGTGGAGGTGGACCAAGCAGAGCTCCAGAGAACACCGCTGGACTGAAATACACCTTCCCCAGACCCTGTGACCTACCTTTCCTTTTTTGTAAGTTGCCCACTAAATAAATCTTCCTTTTAACTAAGTGGAGTGGCCTTAATAATTTTACCAATAGACACAGACATCCATGCACAGCAGAATGACAATACTGGGAAGGTAGTTACAAGAGATGTCTGTATTTAGCTGAAGATGGGTGAAGGAAGCAGCAGTGGAAGTTGGCTAAGTACCCAGAATTTAGGAAGCATCGGGGAAGAGAACAGACTAAGCAGGCAGGAACAAGGAAAAGCCATGTTTACTGGAAACTCCTCACTATCCAGATCAATTCACTGGACACTTTGCATTAGAGTTCGAAAATGTTCAGTATCCTTTGTCTTCTCATCTGCACCTACTCCACCAAAGTAAAAAACAACACTGGGGTGGTTTGAAAGGCCCCAAAGAGAGTGGCACTATTAGGAGGTGTGGCCTTGTTGGAGTAAGTTGGAGGAAATATGTCATTGTGGAGGCAGGCTTTGAGATCTCATATATGCTCAACCCACACCCAGTGAATTCCAGACAGTCCAGTTCCTGTTGCCTTCCGATCAAGACATAGCCAGCACCATGTCTACCTGCACATCGCCATGTCCCACCATGATGATAATGAACTAACTCTGAAAGTGTAAGCCACCCTAATTAAATGTTTTTCATTTATAAGAGCAGCCATGGTCATGGTGTCTCTTCACGGCAATAGAAACCCCAAGACACACAAACAGTGGAATATTAGGGTAAGAGAAGCCATGACTTAACATGGTCTGAGAGCAAAATTAGTACCAGGTTAAGTACCAGCCTTGCACAGAGTCTGCCACAGAGACCATGGAGCATCTCTGCTCATAGCTACATCTCAAATGGTGGGAAGTGGATTCTTTGGACTACCTGGCTGTATAGCTTTGGAGAGAGCATCCTTTAATCCTTAAAAGGTGGGACTCACATGGCCTGCATCTCTATCAAGTGATAGAAACCCCAAATGTGCCTACCTATGTTCTTTGCAGCATGCAAGATCCCAGAGAGCCTGTGGATATCATACTGCTTTTCTATCTTTCTTTGTTAACAAAAATTATATTCAAATCCACTACTAGATATCTGATTCAAAAGAGAAAAACTGCATAGAATGCAGACAATCCTTTTTAGACTCCTAATGCCTTAAGGGCACACAGACACAGGCTTTACTATAAGGAGTCCTACAAGTATCCATGTAAAGTTTCCTGTGAACTTTGCAAACCTGAATAGAACCAGTCAGTGATAGTGGTGATGCTCATCAGTCCATGGCCAATCAATCTCACATAGGCCTGTGAGGATCTTGCTGCATTGGCTCTTCCATTCATCTCTGTTGACAGTACTTTTAGTCTTTGAAATTCTCACTTCCTCCCATTGCCATAAATATTCTAGCCAATTATTATGAGATCACTAAAAGGACACTGTCTAATTTTGTTTTCTATGGCTATAATAAAACATAAAGCAATATGGGGAGAAAAGGATTTGTTTCAGCTTATAGCTTTTAGTTCATCACTGAGGAAAGCCAGAATAGTAGCTTAAGGCAGGAACCTGAAGGCAGACCCATGGAGGAACATTGTTTCTTGGATTTCTCTCCATGACTTTCTTAGACTTACACAACCTAGGACCACTTGGCCAGAGGTGGCACCACCCACAGTGGGCTGGGCCTTCCCACATCAATCATTAACCAAAACATGTCCCACAGACATTCTCACAGGCCAATATGATGAGCACAATTCCTCAATGGAGGTTCCATCTTCTGAGGTGACTCTAGTTTGTATCAAGTTGACAAAAACAACTGTAATCAGACTTTTCTTTTGGGGCCACTAGCTCACAAAAAATGACACAGAGACTTATTATTAATTATGAAAGCTCAGCTGATAGCTAAGGCTTGTTCTTAACTAGTTCTTATAACTTAAATTAACCTGTATCTTTTAATCTACATTCTTCACCTGGCTTGGTTATGTTTACTCTGTACTTCCCATGCCGTTTTCTCAATGTCTGACTGGCGACTCCCTATCATCTCTGCCCTTCTTCCCAGCATCCTCTGTGCCTGGAAATACTGCCTAGCTATTGACTGTTCAGTTTTTTATTAAACCAATACCAGTGACACATCTTCACAGGGTACAAAAAGATTATTCCACAACAAACAACCAACAAGCATGGGCTGTATTTGGACTAAGCCAAGTCAAAGGGGAGCTAGGCATATTCCTTCATGTCATTCCGAGGGAACTCACCAAACAAGCTTGCCTTTCCCACAGATACTGGCCACTTTCCACATCTTATTATCGTAGCAGGGTAGCTTGCTTCCTGCTTTCCTCATGACACAGAGGACTGGGTATTTCATCTTACTACACACGTGTGAGAAGTCAACGGCATGGCTGTGTTTTTCTAGGTCAGCATTAAAAAGTGCCGACAAGATGCCTGTGAGCACTTTATTCCCGTTTTACTGAGATATGCACATTGCATTTCAGTTTCTCTCCTTCTAATGTTTGAGGGAGATTGAATTCCTCATAGAAGAGACAGAAGAAGGAGACTGTGGCTTAAGGGCAGAGTACCTTAACAGCTTACACTGTGGATTTAGGAATACATTCTTCCTCTTCCTCAAGCAGTGCTCGCCTTCTGCACCTACGCCTGACACCCACTGAGAGCTAGTCTGATTTGTAACAGCTATAATGAGGGTGAATGGCAACTAGCATCAGGCAAACAAGTCTAAAATCTAGCGTCACAATGAGAGCAGAGGGACCTCACTGACAGCTGCCTTCGCTTCTGATGAGCCATCACTGTTTGGAAAGGACAGAACGCACCCCACTGTCAGTTGCTCTCTGCATTTTGACCAGTTGTGAATTTCTGTGATGGTCTGCTGCAAAAAGAAGCTTCTTTGATGAGGGCTGAGAGCTACACTAATCTGTGGATCTGAAGATGAGCCTTTTAGGATGTGGTTGGGAATGATGCTGGCTCAGGAAAGTGATAGTAGGAGGTTCTCCTCTAGTGTTGATGACATCACCAGACAGATGTAATTGACTAGGCTTACAGTACCAGGCATGAACTGAGAGGCCTAAACTTCCCCCATTTTACAACCAGATCTAGGTTGCAGTTTTTTAAGGGCAAACAAGTTTCAGTTTCTTAAACTAAGGGCCATTTACCAACAAATACCCTTACATTCAGGGATGAGGGAGAGAGCATATACAATGCCTGAGTCAGTCCCACAATGTCTCAAGGACAGTTTCTACAAACCCCTTCTGAGTCATGTCCGACTTGCCCAAACTTACTCAAGTATGTCCAAAAATGGTAAAACTAAACCTCAGCCAATTAAAAGTATACTAATGTAACCACTGCTTGCCTAACCAATTATGTTTAAGATGACCTAACTGTTCCTGAAATGTCCCTAGCTGTGCTAAAAAGGAGCCCGCATGCTCCTCTCAAGGTTGTCACCATTTTGTACAGATGTTCGACCCCTGCACGCTGGTATAGTAATAAACACTCTTTGTTCTTGCATACTCTTTGAGTCTGGGGTCTTCCTTGAGCGTTTTCTCAGATTTCTACGGAACTACTTCCTATTGTAGTAGTTTCTTAAGTCCAATTATATAGGAGTTGTGTACCCCCAAAATAAAAGTGCCATTATTACACCCTTGGGGGTATTGCCACACTGATCATTGTTGTGGTTTGTAAGCATTACAGCTGGGTAGGACTATTGATTGCCTTTTTTCACATGGCAGTTTGCATGGCACTTTCAGATACTGTACAATAACAACACTAGTTGACATTCCAACATGGATGGGGAAAATCTCACAATGCCCTATCACTAGATAAAGAATTAAAGGCAATTAACATCTGTTAATAGAAGCAGAATCAATCTTCTCTAGGAACCAACCTCATGATAAGTTATTCAATCCTAAATGGTCAGCCCTACTTACATATACATAAGAATGACATTAAATGGAATGGACTCAACAGGCTGTATTTGTGTGTGTGTGTGTGTGCATACATGAGCCTGTGCATTTATATATGTGTATGTAACAATAAAAGTAAAGAAGATGTCATGTATTTGAGAGAAATTGGCATAGGAGGACTTTGTATGGGAGAAGGGGGATAGAAATGATATAAAAAAATAAAGAACAGAATGCCCAATACATCATCATGACCACAGCAGTGAATATTCTGTGGGCCAGTTTTTCTCCATAATTTTACTCCTCCAGTTTACAAAGAGCCTGTTTGCTTTCCTCCCAGAGCCTAGGCTCCTCTCTGCACCACAGAACAGAATATATACCTTTGTGCACTGTCCTACAAAAGCAGAGAGCACTGACCCACCAGCCCTAGGTGAGAACTGGAGCTCTTTCAACTGCAGCCAATTACAGTGGCTCAGAAGGGAAGGATGGAAAGGAACTTTGGCTGTGATTCTCCCAGAGGGTGTTAGTAGATGCTCTTGGGAGTCACTTCATGAGGGTTTTATAGCATCTGCAA
Source organism: Peromyscus maniculatus bairdii (assembly GCF_049852395.1). NCBI lineage: Eukaryota > Metazoa > Chordata > Mammalia > Rodentia > Cricetidae > Peromyscus > Peromyscus maniculatus. Next base: position 39,358,085 of record NC_134857.1, on the reverse strand, counting down.
CTCACTGGCACAAAAAGGAAAATCTTCAGAACTTCTTGTGTTGCCCCCATGAGGCCACACAACATATAACCCACTTATATAGACTGATTCTGAGAAGCCCACAGTGGCTCAATGAGGGACACTTGCTCCAAGTTACAGCCTCTTTCTCTTCTAAGTCTTCATATGTCCTTATGTTTGAAGATGCACATTTTCCAGAGAAATGGACAGGATTAAGTTGGATCTTACACCAGAAAACAAATTGTGAATGTGGGCGAGTGATCTGAAGGCTGGAATAGCATGGCTTATGTACCCCAACAGGGGCCTTTTTTACTGGCTAACCCAATTATATCTTCTCTCCCTTAAGACATTTGAATGTTCAGCCACAGAATGCTGTATACTGTACAAATCAGTATAATAGTTACAAAAATAACTACATCTCTTAAAATGGAAGAATTTGTTGAGAAGATACTGTAGCTTCCAGGACAGAGTCGCGGTTAAAGCAATGAATTTATAAAGTAGTCAGATCCCAGGGGTCTCTGAAAAACACACACAAAAAAAAAACTAAAAAACCCCAACCAGACAGTAGGGTATCAGGCAGCTGGAGCAGAGTCTCTGTCAGAAGTTCTTCTGCAGCAGCTGTGAAGTGACTGTAGTCAGTTTTCAACATCATGTGCTTTATTCTCAGATACAAAGACCCCAGGTCCAAAGACTGAGTCTGTCAAATATTCTCCCCTAACTACCTAGCTAGGAAATTGGACAACCTGGCCCCAACAGTCTTTGTAGTGGGAATTGGCCAATGGCTCCTTCAGTAGTCATGCATATGGAAGATTAGTCCAAAACACATACAAAGACACCATCTAGAAGGTGGGACTAGAATGCCAGTGGAATGCAAATACATCAGAGCATACTTGGTGCATCTTTGATGTATAACACATTCACTGTCACTCTTCTTCCCAAGTTGACCTGAAAGTAAACGAACAAATGAGAATCCCCCCCAAAAAAATCCCTAAAAATTCCTAGTGGATCGTGTCACACATTTCACTAGCCTTCTCTCTCCTCCCTTATAAGGATTCTGCTCAATTTCTCATGAATTATTTGGTTCAACTTTGAGTTGAGATTCTCTGGCCATTCTTTGGCTCTCTGGAACTATCACAACCAGTACCATGTTGGGGAATATTATTTTAAGGTGTGCTACTTTTGTTTATATTGCATTTGTTTAACTCTGTGAAGCTGTGTTACTTTGCCTATCTAAAACATCTGATGGTCTAATAAAGAACTGAACAGCCAATAGCAAGACAGGAGAAAGGAGAGGTAGGGCTGGCAGGCAGAGAAAATATATAGAGGGAGAAATCTGGAGGAAAAAGAGGTAGCCAGAGAAGATGGAGGACTCTAGGGGCCATCCACCCAGTTACACAGCAAGCCATGGAGTAAGAGTAAGATTTACAGAACTAAGAGAATGGGAAAAGTCCTGAGGCAAAAGGTAGATGAGACAATTTAAGTTAAGGAAAGCTAGCAAGAAATAAGCCAAGCTAAGGTCAGACATTCATAACTAAGAATAAGCCTCTCTCTGTGTGTGATTTATTTGGGGTCTGGATGGTGTTGCCCTCCAAAAGAGAAAAAAAAAACAACCAACAACAACACCATCATTATATTAACCTGCATTTTCTATATTTAATATGAAAACAAATGAAAGCAAAGGTAAGGGGAATTAGTTTAAGATATTTGCTCCCAAACCCTAAGGAATGGAGCGTGAGTAGCAGACACAGTCCTTGTGGTTTTGTGACCTTCTTTCTCTCTTACCATCTTCTTATATTTAGATCAGTTCCACTTGGCTGGGATTTTTGATTAATAAAATGCTAATCTAATTTCTGATGAATCTTGGCCATCAATATCTAAGATGTTGTCTTAACTTCAGAGTTCAGTGGTGCCATTGATGTTTCTTTAGGAAAGCATTCCTCACTTTGGTTCCAAAACACGAAAACCAAGGGAGCTTGTAGGTGAAAGTTTGTCCTGCCTGGTCCCACAGCCATTCAGGGGCTCAGGTTTACATGGTTAATATTATCAACTTGACAGGGTCTAGAATCACCCAGGAGACAAATTTCTGAGCTTGTCTGTCAAGAAACTTATGGACTGTGCTAATTGAATTAAGAAAGCCTACTCTAAATGGAGACAGCATCGATCCATGTGCTAGGTACTAGGGGAAAGGAGATGAAAAAGGAGAAAGTGCAGTAATGCACCAGCATTCATCTCTCTCTGTTCCATGCTGTGAATGCAAGGTGACTAGCTGCCCACAGCTCCTGCTGCTGTGATGGACTGGACTATATCCTCTTGAACTGTGAGCTAAAATGAGCCCTTCATCCTTTAAGCTGCTTCTTGTCAATATTTTATCATAGCAACAAGGAGAGTAATGAACATACTAATTATGCTGAGTGGTCTTATGTCAACTTCATACATACTAGAGTAATTTGGGAAGCAGGAACTTCTTCCTGAGAAGAGAACATGCCCCCACCAGATTGGTCTGTAAGCAAGCCTGTAGGGCATTTTCTTGACTGACAATAGATTTTGGAAGGACCAGCACACTGTGGGTGGTACCACCCCTGGGTTGGCAGGTTGAGCAAGCCATGGGGAGAAAGCCAGTAACCAGCACTCCTCCATGCCCTCTGCATCCAGTTCCTATCCCATTCAAGTGTCTGCCTTGAGCTCCTTCAGTGATGAATTGTGAAAAGGACCAATGTACTGTTGGGTGCTCCCCTCTGGACCCTGGGTTAGGCACAGACCACACTGAAACATCAGTTTCCAAGCACAAACCAAACACAAGAGATCCTTTATTAAACAAGGCAAAGAAACAAGGGGGCTGAGTCTGAATCAGGCAGAAACAGCAAAAGAACTTTGCAAAGGTTAATTTTAAGAGGAAAAGGGGGGAGGTCTCTGTTAGAACGAGCTAGGATGTGTTGGTAAGTTCTGATTGGGTATTTTGATTGAAGTTAGTCAAAATAATGAAATTTAGTTGTTAGAGCTTGGTGTTTTAATAGTTGTACCTTGGTGATCAGCCTCAGGATTGAGTCAGGCATAACAAAATGCTCAAATAAGGGAATAGACCTTGGTGGCCAGATTTAGAGATGTAATCTAATGGTTTAGCAAGGGAGAAGGAAGGGAAAAGAGTAAGACCTGCCAGCACCATGTTTGCCATGCTCTGGCCTGTGTTTTCCATACTTGGGCCTGCTAGAGCCCTTCAGATTGTGTTGTGGAAGTGTAAGTTAAATAAACCATTTCCTCCCCAAGCTGCTTATGATCATGGTGTTTTATCATAGCAACAAAAATCCTAACCAAGACACTGACTAGAAGTTGTTTTATTGTACAATAAAACAACTTCTGGAGGCATCACAATCCCTGACTTCAAGCTCTACTATAGAGCTACAGTAATAAAAACAGCTTGGTATTGGCATAAAAACTGACATGTGGACCAATGGAATAGAATTGAAGACCCTGACATTAACCCACACACCTATGGACATATAATTTTTGACAAAGAAGCCAAAAGTGTACAATGGAAAAAAGAAAGCATCTTCAACAATTGGTGCTGGCATAACTGGATATCAATGTGTAGAAGGCTGCAAATAGATCCATATCTGTCACCGTGCACAAAACTTAAGTCCAAGTGGATCAAAGACCTCAACATAAATCCAGCTACTCTGAACCTGATAAAAGAGAAAGTAGGAAATAGTCTTGAACGCATTGGCATAGGAGATCACTTCCTAAATATAACACCAGTAGCACAGACACTGAGACAAACAATCAATCAATGGGACCTCTTGAAACTGAGAAGCTTTTGTAGAGCAAAGGATACGGTCAACAAGGCAAAGCGACAGCCTACAGAATGGGAAAAGATCTTCACCAACCCCACATGTGACAGAGGACTGATATCCAGAATATATAAGGAACTCAAGAAATTAGACATCAAAACGACCAACAGTCCAATTGAGAAATGGGCTTTAGAATTAAACAGAGAATTCTCAACAGAGGAAACCCAAATGGCTGAAAGACATTTAAGGAATTGCTCAACATCCCTAATCATCAGGGGAAATGCAAATCAAAACAACTCTGAGATACCACCTTACGCCTGTCAGAGTGGCTAAGATCAAAAACACTGAAGACACTTTATGCTGGAGCGGATGTGGAACTAGGGGAACTCTCCTCCACTGCTGGTGGGAATGCAAGCTTGTACAACCACTTTGGAAATCAATATGGCGCTTTCTCAGAAAATTGGGAATCAATCTCCCCCAAGATCCAGCTATACCACTCCTGGGCATATACCCAAGAAATGCTCAATCATACCACAAGAGCACTTGCTCAGCTATGTTCATATCAGCATTGTTTGTAATAGCTAAAACCTGGAAACAACCTTGATGCCCTTCAACTGAAGAATGGATAAATAAATTGTGGCACATATACACAATGGAATACTACTCAGCAGAGAAAAACAATGACATCATACGGTTTGCAGGCAAATGGATGGATCTAGAAAAAATCATCCTGAGTGAGGTTACCCAGACTCAGAAAGACAAATATGGTATGTACTCACTCATAGGAAGATGCTAGATGTGGAACAAGGATGACTGGACTGCTACTCACATCACCAGTGAGGCTACCTGGAAAACGGGACCCCAGAAAAAGACACGGAGAAATGGACGAGATCTACATGAACAGCCTGGTCATGAGTGGGAACAATGAAGGGCGACGGTCGAGGGAAAGAGAGTGGGAGATCCTAGCTGGATCAAGAAAAGAGAGGGAGAACAAGGAATAGGAGACCATGGTAAATGAAGACCACATGAGAAGGTGAGAAGGGGAGGAAGCAGAGAGCTAGGGAGGCCCACGGAGATCCACAAAGATACCCCCACAAAAGACTACCGGCAATGGTCGCAAGACGGCAGGAACTGACCTACTCTGGTGATGGCCAGACACCCTGATAGTTGTGCCATAAACCCCATCCAAGGACTGAGGAATCTGAATGCAGACATCCACAGCTGGGCCCCTGGTGGAGCACTGGGAGTCTAATTAGTGAGAAAGAAGAGGGTTTATATGAGCAAGAATTGTTAAAGCCAAGGTTGGATAAAGCACCGGGACAAATAACCAAACAAATGGAGGCACAGGATCTATGAACCAAAGGCTGAGGGGCCCCCAACTGGATCAGGCCCCCTGAATGCGTGAGACAGTCATTTGGCTTGATCTATTTGGGAGGCAGCTGTGCATTGGTGCCAGGTCCTGGGCTCGTTGCATGAGTTGGCTGTTTGAATCCTGGGACTTATGCAGGGACACTTGGCTCGGTCTGGGAGGGGGGGAATGGACCTGCCTGGACTGAGTCTACCAGGTCGACCCCGGTCCTCGGGGGAGACCTTGATCTGGAGGAGGTAGGAATGGGGGGTGGGCTGGGGGGAGGGGGGGCGAGAGGGGGAAAACAGGGGAATCTGTGGCTATTATGTTGAACTGAATGGTGGTGTAAAATTAAAAAAAAAGACACTGACTAAAATGCTTAAGGAGCTCGGGACTATTTCTTGAAACAATACTACATACTTGTAAAGGGGAAGAGCTCTATTCTAAAACTACTGTCTTGTAAAATTTTCATGAAAGCTTGTTCAGCACTGTAATCCAGGAGAAACATTTCTACCAACATTGAGCCTACAGGTTACATGGGTTGAATATCATAGCCCAGACCTGCTCAGAACTTTCTCTTGCTCTAGACTCAGAGTGTTGCACAAGTTTGAATATATCTGTAATGCCACAATGGCACAATGTAGACCAAGGGACCAATGAGATACACCATGATATGTGGTCTAGACTCACACTTCAAGACCTGTTAGCATTATCCAAACTAGATGATAGAATGCAAAAATAATAAGATTGCATGCCTTTCTACCTTTCCAGTTTTGATGATGGTCCTATTCACCCAGGAATATTAAAATAGTGTTTGTTTAGCCGTTTCAGTAAAGAGAGATAACACCAATGGGATGTTATTGGCCATCCTAACAATACATCTTAAACATTGATCAAAGAACCAATCTACTTGTATGTCATAAGCAAAAAGGAAAATGACCACATTAAAAGAGATTTTTATAGACATTTATTCAAAGAAGATAGGAAAATGTATAGGACATGAAAAGCTGCTCAACATGGAAATGTAAAACCACTCTCAAGTATCATGCCTACAAGAGCATCTATAGTAAAAAGAAAAGAGAAGAGGAAAGCAAAGCAAAGCAAAGGAAGACATGATAGTAGATAGACAGACAGGGAATGGAAGTATTCTCAGTCTTGTCTGAGTGCTGAGCACTGTTGTCTCTAATCTTTTACTGTTTCTTTTGCCGACTTTGGACAATCTTCTTACATTAGAGCACTAATCAGTCACTAGTCAGATACACAACCAGGTCCACTACAGTCTCTTTATATTGAGTGCCTGGCAAATCTCTTCCTCTTGTGACTTTGTCCAGTGAATGCTACGTGACCAGGCTTTGTCTCTAACACTGGCTTCATGACCAAGCAGACTGGAGGCTGGAGGCTGCACACTCACCTATGGCAGGAATTAGAGACAGATGGAAAGCTAACTTAGTTTCCTTGGTAGAGGTGGAATATTGTCTTTCATTGATTGTGTGATTCCAATGTATTCCCCCAAATCCATGTGCTGGAAAGTTATTTTTCCATGCAACAGTGGTTCCTAATGGAAAGCATTCTGATCAGAAGGTTGGCATCCCTGGCAATGGATTAATGCTGACGAGGACAATTTATAGAAATGTGTTATAGAAGTAAAGAGGTTTGAGAACCAGAGATGGCAGTAGAAGGACAACAAAAAAAATTTTATTCAAAAACCAGAGGAAGGATGAAGAAAAGGCTCGGTGGTTAAGAGCACTTGCTCTGCTTGCAAAGGACTCAGGTTCGGTGAGCACCCACATGGCAGCTCACAACCATCTGCAGCTGCAGTTCTAGGGGATCCAACGCCATCCTCAAGCTGCTGTAGGAACATGGTATACATACACACATGTGGGCAAACATTCAAACATGTAAAATAGAAGTACATAAAATTGATAATAGGAGTCAGAGAAAGGATAAAAGTCAGACACTCACCAGTGGTGATGAGATGGGCAGCAGATGAGAAGAGCTGAATTTCAAGCAGCCAGAGTACTGTTCTGTCACTGATACACCAGCCGGACCTACTTCTGTGTCCAGACGGCAATGACTCATGTGCTCCTGTCCAGATGGACGGAAGTCATAGCACACATGACATTTTCCTCTTTTCTTATTCCCAAGTTCATTTGCAATGACCTTGTCCTTAAATAGAGGAACTAGTGTGTGTCTATTATGTGGCATCAGGAAAGGGCGAAGGAACCATGCTCTGAAAGTAATGGATGTGTGCGTGTCGTGGGGTGGTGGGAGGGGGGCATTGCTGCTGGAAGTCTTCTGAGCTCTACAGAAACTTGGGTCCCAGTAACAGTGAGATCACACTTTTATTCTCTTAATCTCACTGGAAATGTCTGTATCTTAGCCTATGAAGTATTGGCTACTCAGCCACTTTAAATTTTTCTGACAGTAAACATCCATGATTTGACTATTACCCTCCCCCCCCACCCCCCCCCACCCCCCGCCAGCAACTTCCCACCAGGCATGAATCACTCAAAATAAATCACCAGGCATGGAAATCTTCTCCAATAGCTAGAGAAATAGTGTCCTATTTTGATTTTTCCAAAATCTGTACTCTGCCCCCAAACCACACTCATGGCTGGAAACAGTGGAATAAAGAACCAACTGTCCCCTTAAGCACAATTAGGTGTAAGTCAGGCATTGTGAAGCATAGAAGACAATTAAAATCAATGACAATATTTAGTCTCCTCCCAGGAGAAGCTTGCCCAGTTAACAGGCTGCACTAAGATATCTGTGGGGTATGAAGAGTTCCTGGGCTAGTCATCTGCTCTGTGGGGGATGCACTAATTGCTTTTGTAAAAGAGGAGGGCTCTTCTTCCTCCACCAATGTTTCCTGAACTTCCATTTTATGCTTAGTTGGTGAAGCGTTGAGTCTACAAGCTAAACTCTAAGTACAACCTTCTCATAGAAACCAGACCATATTACGATGGAAGAAACAGAGAGAAGGCTAGGATTGAATGCTTAGTGATTCCTTCAAATTGCTATCATTTTAAGGTATGAAAGCAAATTTCAATGAAATGGCTTAAAATAATGACCACATGTCCCCACATCAAGTTCTAGATGTGAGAATCTGGTATTCAGAGACTAGACTTTACCAGATGGCACATTCCAGTACTTTGAATGCTGAGGCAGGAGGATCATGAGTTAGAAAGAACCTGGGGAACACTGTGAAACACTGTCTAAAAGAAAGAGGAGGAGGGGGAGAGAAGGAGAGAGGAGAGAGGTGCAAATGTTGGATTTAAATGGCAGGGCCATTGGTTTAGAGTTCAAGCAAAGGCTCCTGTGCCAGATGTTCAGAAAAGCCCATCTCCAGATGTTTAGGGAAACTCATCTTAGCAGTGATGGTCACTAGGTTTTCGGCCCATTCTTCATGGAAAGTAGATGTTTAAAGATTAGACTGTCTCACAGTCCTGTGTCCAGATTGTAATGCAATGCTGCATATGAATATGATTTAGGTGATTACAAGAAAATGCAATTTGAACTAGTGGGTACCAGAAGGTATTCACATAGTGATCAGTGAGGTCTGCTTCCATGGCATGGGTTAAAGGCTGTTATTACTGTGTCTACTCCTAGCCCCTATCAGAGCCTCACTGTTTGGAAGGTCCTGCAAAATTCTCAGTAGATCCATTGGAAGTTCACAAGGAAGGCACATTTATTCCTATATCTAAGGTCTACCACTACCCAACTAGAAGGGACTTTGGGGTGGTGTGTTCATTCTCCTGAAAAGATGTTTTTCTTCAAAAGAAAGACAACTTTCCACTTAGGTGATAACACAGAAAAAGAAACTGTTGTGTCTAAAAAAAAAAGATTACAGACAGACACAAGATACCATGGACAGGAAGGATGGAGAGCCGCTGAATGAAGAGGAGAAGTTGACGTAGGCAGATAAAGACCATGAAATTGTGGAAGATGGCGCATGAATAAGTAGTAACAAAGAAAGTGACATTCTTAGAGCTTCACTTAACAGGGAAGATAACAGACTTTTGAGGTCTGCTCACAAAGGCTATCTTACAAAGAGAACAAAGATCAGCCACTATACAGGCCTGTGCTGACACCTAAGTGTGTTCATGCTAGTTGAAATACCCATTTTTATAGCTAAATGTGAACACTTGGTGAAAACACTTCAGAAATTCTGCACATAGGTGACACTTTTAGATTACTTCCTTTGTTCTTCCAAGGTTACATTTCTTTCAGACTGTCTCAGTCTCTTCACTCCGAGTAGACTGGCAACAGCCTCATGTCCTATTTATCTCAGCAGTCTTACTAGCACCTTGGACAGCACCAATCACACATGAATGGCTTAACACATTTTCAGCACCAATTGAATTATTTCAGAACTTTTGCATCTCTTCTGTGTGTTTACATGTGTTAAGATTTTTTTCCAGAGAACTGCATTTTACTGAATATCCCCAGTTAAAAAATATGTCGATAACTCACCAAAATACCAAGAGGACCATCCTGGCTGTCTGTTTATAGTAATGCTCAGGGAATAATTACTTGTCTGTACTTGATGAGCTCTATCTGCCCTCAGACTTAAGGAGTGAGGATAAAAGATGTGGGTTACAGAACTGAGCTGTGTAATTACACTTGCTGGAGAGAACGGCAGATGGAAGAAAACAGTAAAAATATAATAAGAACCATAATCATTGTTCTTTACAGAATGTAAAATCTATTTAGAGAAAAAGAAAACTGAAGCAAGCAAACAGAGGAGAGTCACACACACTCCTTCCCATAAAGGGGCTGTTTTGACAATGATGGAAGGCGTTGCCATCGTTACCAGCGAAACTTAGTTAAGCCTCATTATCCCTTATTTTTGTATAGCTACCCCAAGAGAAGGCTTTTAGTCCAAATCTCCCTGATGAAGTCACTATCACTCTGTCAATTTAAAATGTACTTTGGGGTCAAAAGCAGAAGATAGGGCAGAACTGGTATGAATCTGACCAGTGGACATGACCTACTGAGAAATATGTCAAATATACCACAGAATGACATCTGAAAGTAGTTTATGATCTCTTTACAACATGTGACATTTTTTTACTCAAAATGTAAATGTGAGTGAAGTCCCAGGAGTGACTGGAAATGGTGACTTCAGACAGATGGGGTGGATATTGAAGGACCAAGCACATGAGATTTCTTTTGCTGTCTCTGCTTGTTCTGCCTCTCCAGGATAAAGGTGGTATCCACTCTATTCATTCCTTTAAATTCTCATTGTTAATGGTAGTTTTATTTATTTAGATCCATACTTCCCCAAACCTTATCTTTTACAAAGGAATCTTCATTTTATTCCCAAACCATTCTGTCTCCAGTACACTCATGTGTTTCAATGGAAGAAGACATACCCTCAGTCACAGAGAAGAGAGATAAGAGTTCTCTTTAAAAATGATTAAGTTGCCATTGGTAGTGACCCAATATAGCCAAGAGGCTATCATGAAGGTCAACACAGAGATTCTGGAGAAGGATTATGATTTATAAGACTGACTTGTGAAAAACTTAGCCTTCTCTCATTTTTCTGGACAGAGTTATGTTTGAATATCACACCTGCAGATGAGGCAGATCTGAAGCTACCAGTGTAAGCAGGATGGACACCTGGAATAAACCAACCTTGAATCCAAACCTGCCCCCAACCCTCCTTTAGTGTAGAATAATAAATGCTTTCCTTCCTAAGCCAGACTAAACTGATCATTCTGCTTATTATTTTAAACATGTATGAGTCTGTTTTTAGGTGCACACCACCCACAGAACTCCTACTCAGGATGGCACAGGTGTATGTACAAAGACGCATGGAAAAGAAAAGAGAAGAAAAAGAGAATGCAAAATTGGAAACCATCAGAGTGTCTACCTTCAGTTGAATGGTTAAATGTATTTCAATATTGGCAGGAAGATATGGAACACATGGAATCTGATCAATAAACACACTCATGAACTTACAATAAAGGGAGGGGCTGGGAGACACTATAGCTAGCTATCTACAAAGGGAATTTAGTCCCAAGTGTGTCTACAGTATTCCTCTGAATAAAGATGAAACTCACATATGGGGTGATAGTAGCACTTATTAATTCAGATTATAACATTATAGATAGACCATACATTATACTATAATTTTCCCTATGCTTAAAAAATTTTCTAATAAGTATATTTTTAAATACATTTTAAGCAAACTAGGAAAATAGGAAGATATATAAAAGAGAGATTATCAGGGTTGAGATTATCTTTCATTGTTAAAAATTAACTTCAGCTACACACTTCTTTATTGTATAGATTTCATTTATCATTTCAATAAAAGAGGATTTTGAGGAGAAATATGTGTTCAGTCTCTCCTTACAGCTCCCTTTATGTTTGAGACTTGGACTCCTAACTTATTGTCCTGTCTTCTCTAGGCAGAGCAAGCAATCACTCTGGCCACCCTAATAGAGGAATTACCAGCTGTGTATGTGTCTGCCAGCTGTCACTATATGCAGGTAATACCCACATCCAAATCCATAGAACACTCACTTCCCAGCATTCCCTCAAGTCCATCCCAATGATATGTGTTCTTCAGAGCACAAAGCAACTCTCTACCACCTATCTCCTCATACCCAGCTCCAGAGAAAGTAAGCATCACAATAGTAATAGGCCATAACGCCTCATCCATCCATCCCAGTATGCTTTAGCTGATAGCCTTCATTCCTGAGGCTTTCACTAGTGCCTGTGAACTTGGCTATTGCCTATCTCTTCCCTCAGCTTCAAGGTAGACTACAATTTATTATTGGGCTGTTCAGTCATATAAAGATAAACACATCCTTTTATCTACATAAGAATGGTCATGACTGGAGTCAGTAAAAATAGTATGTGTGCAATATATATATATAAAGAGAGGGGGGATATGTACATGCATGCTACAGCACACTTGTTGAAGTTATTTAACTTTTGGGAGTCAGTTCTCTTCTACCATGTGAGACCCATAGGTGCCTTCATCAGGCTCAGAAGTAAATGCCTTTACCAACTGAGCTATCTTCCTGGTACCTACTAGCCTATGAAAGGAAGCAGTATAAGATGGAGAATAATAGGTAGTTGAGTAGGTCTGGTGCATGCAGTTCCTTTAAACACTGTTGATGGGCCTGGGACCGTGGAGTGATTTCTCATTGAGAGCTGGAATCTATGTCATGATTTTGAATATGTATGGACATTATGCTTTCTAAGATGTGGCAAATGTAACAAGTCAAATCTGAGCCTAAACTTTAAAGCATGAAACACTCCCACTTCCTTAATCTTAGCTCCTTGTCTCCTTAGAATCCTGCCACCATGTTAGTCTAATCTTGTGATAACCTTATGCAAATGACATGAAGAGATGCTTCAGTCACCAGTCATGAGAAAACACAGTATGCCAATCTCCTCCACCAGTTGCCAGACTTGAGAAAAACACCACCCTGTGCTCTGAAGACCAGGCCACCCACTTGTGTACAGCCCTCTACCCCTGTGCCCTGTGCAAACCTGGTCAGTGCAACATGGAGACAAGAAGAATCATGCACTATTTGATCTCTGACCCACATAATTGTAAAATACATTAAATGATTTCAAAATGGTACATTTAGGAATTATTATACTATAAGAAATAACTCTCTTTCCCCAGAGCTATTTAATGGGCCTCCTAGACCATTCATAGTTCATACCCACAAAACATTTTCCAATTATTATGTTACTAAATATCAACTATGTATTTAATCATTGCCCAAACCAATACAATGTATAATTATATAAAGTAAAATTTTAAGATTGCACCTTTATTCAAAACCTATTTTTTATCTATTTTTTATTTCTTTCATCTAAAACTAGCCACCATTTCTCCTAATTGATATTTTGATTATTTTTATTTTTTTTTGTTTTGATAATAAGAGTGCCATGATAAAGAGATCTCAATAAATTTTAAGTTTCAGATTCACAGAAGGAAAACTTGTGGGGCAAAAGGCATTAATATTTTGTCATGTAACACCAAATTACTCATGATGTCTTAAGAAAGAACTTCCCTCATTCACACTGCCACCAGTAATTTTGGAATCGTCTCTGTCTCTACAAACAGTTGTCATGAGAGAAGGATGCTGTCATTCAAACATTACCACTGTGAACAGAGAACTATGGCAGCTCAGTGCTTCCACTGACATTTCCCTAATTCACATTTGTGATATTTTCCACATGTATTACTACTTGGGTTTTTTTTTCTTGAGGGAATTTACTGTTTATAATTTTCAAAGAAAAAAATCTGATGGATCATCTCTTTGTGTTTATTGAACCAAGTTTTGAGGTTTTTCATTGTCTATAGGTTAGGAAAGGAGTAGAGGTTTCTGGAGAAGCAGAGAACAGCAGGATGGGAGGAACAATGAGAAATTATAGAGTCCTCATGTCCAGGACAAAGACTTAGATCAGGGTTGGTGTGCAGGAAATACTGCATAACATTAACTGTTATTCTAAAATCCCCTTTTTGCAGTCCTGTGATCTGCAAGTCCTCTGCGGGCTGGTGTTTTCCTGGTTTTGACTGTAGAATATGGTGTCAGTTCAACAGTGGCAGACTCCAAGCTCATGTCTTAAGAGAGAGAAGAAGATTTGATATAGAGGGGGGTTTAGAAGAAAAGGTTATGTTGGAAATGTGGAGGCCATGGGTCACTTTGAGAAGAGAGCTTGTAGTGCAGAGAGATGTGCTTCTTAAATGAGTTTATCCCTGGAGATAATGGCAGGGGAAACAAGCACTTCGAACCTGCCTGGGGCAATTTTGCTCTAAAGAAGAGAGAAATAGCAGTAGTGGCTGCAGAAAGATCTACAAGATCTACAGCCCAGCTGATGTTTACTTTGGGGACTATGGAAGATGTTCTTCTGAATGGTATGGTGATGGCGATGAGCCAATGAAGTGTTTAAGTTAATGACAAAGATGCTATAACATTGTAGACACAGTAGGCAATGTGAGCCAGTTCACAAGTGCAAAGGCTGAGAGAAGACAGGAGCAGAGGTGACCGTTGCCTGAAACTCACAGCAACTAAACAAAATGTTCGAGTGGAGCAGGTGACCTAGGCAGTATGTCATTGGGAGGACAAGAGCTCGTATCCCACTTTACTCATTCTGATTTGTCACTGAGGAAAGAAGCTACCAGCTGAGGAGGAGGAAAGAGAGAGGATTGTGTAGTTTTGCAATGGGAAGTAGAAGAGGGTGGACTATATGACTTAGTGTGATTTCAGCATGAATCTCCACTGGAAACATGTTTGCTGGTGTCTTAATTAGTAACGCCTCTGTTTTCAGTTTTAGGGCTGTCTTAGTTAGGGTTTCTATTACTGGGAAGAGACAATATAACCATGGCAACTCTTATAAAGAAAATCATTTAATTGGGGCTGGCTTACACCCTCAGAGGCTTAGTCCATGATCATCATCGGTGGTGTGCAGGCAGACATGGTGCTAGAAGAGGTTGAGAGTCCTGCATCTGGATCTGCAGGCAGCAGGAAAGACAGCCACAATGAACCTGGCTTGGCCATCTGAGACCTCAAAGCCCACCCCTAGTGACACACTTCCTCCAACACGGACACACCTACTCCAGCAAAGCCACACCTCCTAATAGTGCCGCTCTCTGAGCCTAAGGTAGCTGTTTTCAGTCAGACCACCAAAAGAGTGTAACACTTATGGCATCCTTAACTGCATGTAAACTTTGCTTCCCTTTGTGTAGTCAAATTCGGTAAGTTTTCCTTTATGAAGTTTGAAACGTGTATATTCTTTTCCCCCCCCCCACCCCGAAACGTGTATATTCTTAATGGACTCCATTTTGAAGTTATAGTAAAAATACTGCACTTGTCCCAGAGTGAGATGTTTCAGTGAGTCAAGGTGGTATGCCACAGTTGATGACTTGAGTTCAGTCCCTAGAACAAAGCCCTGAAAGATGTCCTCTGACCTCCACAAGTGCACCATGGTGCACATGGAAGGGGACACACACACACACACACACACACACACACACACACACACACACACTAATAAATGAATGGAATTTAATTTTTAAAAATAAAAGTTACACTAACTGTAATATTTTTAGTAAAAGTTGCATTTTCAAAAAGAAATTTTTGCGTATAAACTCTTCAGCCCTATTTTTCTCAAAATTGGAAAATACAATGCTGCAAGACCTTTCTTTTAAAAATTCATGCATTTCCTTTCAAATATCATGAAAAAGAAGTACTGGGCCTTATTTTTGGACCTTCATTGATGTCTCAATGTGTCTTGATCTGCCCCTGCATTATGGCCATGTTGCTTTAATTATGAAGCCAATGAAAGGCACCATGTAAATCTCTTCAGCTCAAGTTTCCTGGCAAGCCCTGGGAATTTTACCTTCCAGATGAAAATTATCTTCCAGATGAGTCCAATTCAACACAATAATTGCCTTGTAAAGTACCATTTAAAACCCTGATCTGAATTTAATTGAATTTATAGATTAATTGGGGGAAAATTAACAATTAGAGTGAGGCTTTATTCATAAAGTGACTTGTTAATTTCAATATTTATTTGGGTCTTCTTTTATAGGCTTTAGGAGAATTTTAGGGATTGCTTCAATGAAACAAAAATACTCCAGTGGAATTTTAAAGGTATGTTCTGGTATTGACACTATAAACCAAAACCTAATTATGAACTTACACATGACACCTGGGGTACTTGAATTTCTTTTGCGTCATGGCTCCCTAGACAAGAAAATTATTATACAAAATAAATGAGTTAACACATGTGACATCCCCCAATCAGTCACAACAAAGCAGACACTGTGATTTCTCCTCTGAAGCTCATAATCCCCACTGTCCTTGTGACCTAACAATGTCAGCCTGCTGCAGTTCCACAAAATGACACACCTCTGAACCTTCATACACCCGGTTCCAAATTTCACAAATAATTATGAAAATGTGCAAAATCTGTTTTATGACCACCAGATAATTGGATACTTATATACAGCTTCTCTCTCTTGTTTTAGACATTCCACATAATCTAAAAATCAGATATGTAAAAATATTTTAAAGAGAATGGAGTTTGCAATAAACCAGTTCCCTGAATCAGTATATTTACTTAATGCAACTAATAAAACACAGAAGACATCATTTTGGTGCTGTGGAAACACGTGGTAATCATTTCATAGTTCATGACAGAGATCTATAAAATACTGGCATTTTCTACTTCATATAGCAGTATTGAGTTACTGATTAACTGTCAAGAAGAGACAACCATAAAGTCTTTTCTAGAGGCCACATTTTTGCCTGAAAGCTTGATTTACAGAACCCAAAGACTTATTAGTGCACAGACGTACATGCAAACACACATATATACAAAATTAAAAATAAAATAAGTCTTAAAAGAGAAGTTCAGGGACATTTTGAACCCCTGGATCTTGGGGCCAGGGATTATTTTTGTGTATATGATCTAATGGTTCTACATGAACAATGTGGCTACCAGAGTCAAGTGTTGAAAAGGCAAATCTCTGGAGAATGTCTTCAGAACAAGGTAACTGGGACAGCAGGTCACTGCTCAGATACATCTGAAGGCAATTGAAACAGACAAAGGAGAAAATGGCCCATTTAATATTAATGCATATTGCATTCAGGAAAAAATTATGCTTTAATCACCATGCCTGTGTCCTAATTACTCAAGCCCTTTGGACTTATGCATTCCCAATTTCTCAGGCCCCCAGTTTTGGTCACTCTGATATGCTTATTTCTCAAAATCCTTAACTTCTTCTTTTTCCAAGAGCAGAATATTAAAGCAAAAGTTGATTAAGTGATTTAAGCCAGAATAGAGGTAGAAGGGAGGAAACAATACCACTGCAGATTCTGAGAGGGTTGAAGAAGCTGAGATGTCCCTATGAGGGAAAGTGCACTTCCTTCTCAGTCTACAGTCTGGGTTCCTCATGTGGGGACCCTGATGCTTGATCACTAAACATATCTAAGGTACTAGGAATGCATGCAGAGAGGATTTTTCAGAAAGATTAGGTGATGAGCAAGGCACTCTACTTGGAGCTCATCGCAAATGCAGAGCCTAGGGATAGCATGCAAACCCTCAGGATATTTGCCTCTATGCAAAATTAAACATGTTTGTCAATTCCAAGGTCATTGTTGACTTAAGCATTGTACAGAGTGAAGTGCCAAGTTACAAATGATGACTTAGGTGCAAACATAGCTGAGAGGCTTATAACACCTCAGACTGCACCACGCCATTGAGTGATAATCTTTCCTGTATTCAAACTGGAAATAAACTCCCTGGAAAGTTTTTGAGACTTGCCAAAATAATACCTGCCAAGAGCAATCCTCCACTCCTAGTTGCCTATGTCCTCTTCTTTGGCCTGTGTAATTTCCCTGTCATTTAGTTTCTAACAGAGTACTAGCTGCAACTGTCATTTACTGCTACAGTTCCTAGGAAATTGGATAGTTTGGAGTGTTCCCCAAAGGCTCACATATTAGCAGCCTAGTCTCCAGCCTGCTGTGGGGACTGGGAGCTGTGAAACCGTCAGGAAGTAGGGACTTGTGGAAAGGAGTTAGTTAGGTCATGGATGTGTCCTGGAAAGGAATATTAGGAGTACAGCCTCTTCCTCATTCTCGCTTTGCTTTCCCACTATGAGGCACACAGCTCTACTCCATCGGGGTTCCCCTCATGGTGCTCCATGTCATCAGAGCCCCTATACAACAAAGCCATAAGCATTGACTGAGATTCCTGAAAATATGGTTGGCAAAAGGCATTTCCTCATCTGAAGTTGGGAGGCTCAGATATTTTATCACAAGGCTGGAAAGCTGACGCGGTAATGGGTCTTTCCACTGCTGAGTGTTCTCAGCCGTGCAGGTCCTAAAGCCTCTTGCAGAAGGCTACAGTCATGCAGCAGGGAGTCATGGGCTCTTCAGGAGAGAAAGTAGGCCCTAAATCAGCATCCTTTACTGTGGAAACTTACCTGCTTCTGGATTTGTTTCCAGGTAAATCTGTAAAATGTAATCCTTATAATTTTAGAATAACTTCACCTTCAATAAAATGAAGACCCAAAAGGAAGCTATGCAATGTGCCACTTCCCATGCTCAGAGCTGTCCATGACTCCTTTTCTCTTTGGTTTAGCTCATCAAGATGACCTTAATATCAAATGGGGAGAGCGGAAGGGAGGTGGAAATAATCTAAATACAGTACTCACATATGAAATGCTCATAAAAATAACAAAACAAAACAGATTCATCTAAGTTTTTTTTTAAAGATTTTTATTTTATTTTGATTCCATATGTATATGTGTGGATCTGCCCACCCATGCAGGCCAAAGTGATGGGTCCTTCTGGAGCTGGAGTTACAGGTAGTTGTGAGCTGCCCAACATGGTTGTTGGGAACTAAACTCTTGTGATCTGGAAGAGCAGAATGCACTCCCAAACTCAGCCATCTCCCCAGCCCCTTGTTAAGGTTTTTACAGTAATGTTTTTTAAAAAGAATACATACAAGAATAGGAACTGAGCAAAAGCTGATGGGTGACCCGAAGAAACAGAATCTGTATGGAAGAACTGCGTGCATGGTGAAAAGAATTGGTTGTTAAAGTGATAGAGTCAGATTGCGTTTTAGTTCACTTAGTTGCATGCACCAACCAAATCAAAATATGTAAAAACTTCACTTTGAAAATGCAGATCTTTATGATTATCGATAGAGAAATAACCATGGAGAAATTAGCAAGTTAGTAAGGCAAATGCAGAAATGCAGAAATTTGCAAATTATGTAGTAGGGAGAGACTCCATGGAGAGGAAGTTGCAATAGTGAACATGTTCAGGGCCTGGAGGAGTGTGGTCATGTTTTCAGTTTGTCCCTGGCTGTCTAGACGAGTAGGTTTTTATTCTAGAAAGAGTTCTTGAATGACAGGAGTTTTTGTATGAAGGATCTGGAGAAAACGACCAGGCTGGCTATCAAAGCAAGGCCGTTGTGGAGTAGCAGTAGTGAATGAGTGCCAGCTAACAGGAAATGAAGAGTGAGGAGAAGAGAGGTAACTTTAAGCTGAATGGAAGACAGAAGATTAAGCCTGGAAGGATACACTGGATCAGCCGACTCACAGCTGCATTCTGGGTGGCAGGCTAACAATAACCGTGTCAAACTCAATCCCTTATCAAGATAGAAGAATGCCAGGAGGAATCAAATAAAAACAATGACCATCAAAGCAGAGAGAAAACAGAGATATTAAAACAACTGAGATGTCCCACCTGTATCCCCATCTTTAAAGTATCAGGCTCTGCATTTTAAAGCTACTGTGGTCAACAGGCCCACACAGTAACTTTTGTGTTTCCAAAAATACCCTCAAGTGACACAGTTTCCCAATGGAGCAACAATTTGTTATCCTCCTATCATCCAATCATACAGGGATTGAGGGGCTTCTGTATGGACATGAGGTGCATGCATTGAGTGTATACACGAACTGAGGACTGCATTAACAACCCTGAGCTGTTCCCAGGGGGAAAAAACAGTATGCCATGAACATCACCTTTAATTAAGGGTCAAGGTACAGAGGAGTTAAGGCACATTCTCGGGTGTGTGTGTCCTGGGTACAAATTCAGACAAACAGGCTCCACATTTATCCCCAGCACAAATGTCAATAAGGTGACTTTGGGAAAATTTACATTGTCACCCAAGAGTCTCATGACCATAGGCAGGCAGGAAGACACACAGGCACAAATCAAGCTATTTTTTTTTCAGATGCATAAACATGGATTCAAATACATGCACATGTGAAGACAGACTTATACATGGGTGGTGTCAGTACACATGTGTTTGCACCTAGGATGCAGAAGAGCTTGGCTCCTGCTTCCTTCACACTCAGTTCACTAGTGAAAACATGAATCTCATCTCTAGGCCTTAGAGAAATTATTTTCACCTCATCTCTGCAAAGTTGAGCCCACAGTGGGCTCGAATAGAGCCTTGTTTGCCACTACATTTAAAGTAATAGGGATATCACAGATGCATAAGACAACTAACCAAGTATCTCCATTCCTTCAACCCAGCTGAAGAGGTTAGACCTTACACTTCTTGGGCTCTTCTGAATATTACCATTTATTTCCCCAAAGCATTCCTTAGGATTATCTATTTTTTTAAAAAATACATTAATTTACTTTGAGTGCTTTGCCTGTAAGTACATATGTGCAGCATATGCCTGCCTGGTGTCCTCAGAGGTCAGAAGAAGGCATTGGATCCAATCCACTAGGCCTAGAATTCTAAAAAGTGGTGAACTGCCTTATGGATGCTGAGAACCAAACCTTGGTATCCTGGAAGAGCCGTCAGTAGTCTTAACTCCTAATCCATCTCTCCAGTCTCAGGATTCTGTGTGCTTAACTCTGTGAACCACAGGCCTTTGTGTTTGTTCTTCATGGGTACAGTCCAATGATGATGTGTGAAAGTGGGTTCACTTCCCAGGAGTGACAGTAGAATGGAGGGTGAGCAACCTGGAAGAGGAAGAAGAATGGTGTCGTGGTCGAGACTCTCTAAAGAAATGAAACAGCTGGAATGGATACATATAGTAAAACGAGTGATTACATTAGCTCATGATGAAACAGTAACACCAGATGCCTCACATGTGAGAGCCTGGGAACTCAGCAGTTTATCAGTCTAACTTGTCCCATAGTGGCTGCCTCAAACTGGAGACACCAAGAATGCGGTACTCAGGCCATGATGCTGGGCACCTGAGCAGTTCCTAGTCTGGTGCTAAAGGTCGGAAACGGTTCTGGAAAGTCTCCTGTTCTTGGTCAACAGTAGAAGCCTGGAAACTCCAGTTCTGGTATCACTGAGGGGATCAGCAGAGGCAGTAACAAGAGGGAAGGCCAAGAAGGCAAGAGGCAAGTCATTGTCTTTCTGCCACACCGAGTGTCTAGGCAGCTATGGAAGGTGCCACCTACCCACACCAATTAAGGCAACTGGGACCATTCCCCAGTTGGGGCCCTGTTGCTGTAGAGCTTCTCTCCAGGTTCCACCAATCCCCGCAGTCCCACAATCCACATATAAAATAATCACTCAGACAGTTATATTACTTATAAACTGTATGGCCGTGGCAGGCTTCTTGCTAACTGTTCTTATAGCTTAAATTAACCCATTTCTATAAATCTATACCTTGCCACGTGGCTGGTGGCTTACTGGCATCTTTACATGTTGCTTGTCCTGGCAGTGGCTGTAGTGTCTCTCCCTCCTTCTTCCTGTCTCCCCAATTCTCCTCTCTCCTTGTCCCGCCTATACTTCCTGTCTGGTCACTGGCCATCAATGTTTTATTTATATAGAACGATATCCACAGCAGCCCCCCCCCCACTGAAGTGATTCCAATTTGTGGCAGGTTGGTATTCAAACCAACTATCACAAAGAGAATGTTTGCTAACTGGATATATGGATAAATAAAATACTTGAATAGAGAAGTATTCCGGGAGCAGCAGAATGGTTATAAAAAGACCAACCTTTTGTGAAAGAACAGTGTTGACATGGAACATTTTCTTTTAGTAATCTGATAGGAGAGCCCTTCTCTGTGGGACCACTCACTGCTGAGTAGCATTTGATGGTCCCTAGCCTTCTCCCCATCCTTGTCTTAAGTCATGCTGAAGCACAAGGTAGCATATTCTTTCTTGGCTCCTGTAAATTGCTTCATGTACTTATCGTTTATAAAAATGGACTTGGAGTGTAAGCGGCACTGTAAGCCCCTGAAGATATCTTGGGTAGAAGAAAGAGAGAAACTTACAAATGAGGCAATAAAAAGCAAATCACACAACATTAAATTCACTAAGTAAGCAAGATAACAGAGCGAAAATGCAGAGGTGCTGAGTGAGCAGGCTTCCAGCCCATTCAAGAGATGAGGGTTGATGTGACCTGCATGCTAAGCCTACCATGTGTGAGACCCACTATTGAGATGGCATTTGTCGCTGATATTAGTTATTCACTTTGTCTGACATTTTCATTACTAACTCTCGTTTTTCCATAGCCTATAACTCAGTGGTAATTTTTTTTAGCTTTCGTTATTCTTAAAGGGCCAAGTTTGCCATTCAAATTCTAGGGCTTCAGATGGGATTTTATTTAATGGGGGAAATAGGCTGCCTTAGAGTGAAACACTATTAGATGCCACAGAGAATCGCTAGGTCAAAAGACTAGACCACCAGCTGATCCCATGAGAAATTATATTTTCATTTCATTGTGCACAATACTAACAAGTTTGGAACCCCAGATGTATACATTCTCTTCTGGCTGTCCAATGGAGATATTTCTAGGAATGGATATATAGAGTCAAATCATATGCTATAGCCTTTAAGGGAAGCTAGGGGGCTGTATAGTATGGTGAGCCCCCATGTAAAAATAATGTAAGAAGGGAAGGTACAGACAGGTGCTAGCATGCTTCCAGCTGGGTGTGCTGTGGCCTCAGCAGCTGAGGCCACCATGGCATCATTGGTGCAGATGCCATTTCTCCTCATGCCTCCTTCCACACACCTCCCACACTCCCCATTCCCAGAGTCTCGTTTTCCCACCCCTGAGACACGTTCAGGCAGAAACACATCACCACTTTTTGCTTGCCATCTTTCTTCACTGTTAGTCATCAAATTTAACACATTCTCCTCTGACTTTGAGGAGAGAGTTGAAAGGGGATGCCTTTTGAGATGTCGAGTTCATAGTGGACTCAAAGATATCAGTGCTGTAGCCTAACTGTTGGGTCTGAAGATGTAGAAGAGAAAACTACTAGAGTTTCTAATGTGAATAGATGATGTCCTTCATTGACAGTTTTCACTCAGATTGAGTCTGATTGGAGGGCCCTAACCATGGTGGGGACAATCCCACTAAATTGATGGTCCCCCCCCAAAAAAGCCAAATCTGTTAGTAGTAAAAAGGGGACGTTGTAAGGGACAAGTAGAAGTATTGGCTCCAACAATTTGCATGAGGTTATTTTTCAGAGCATTATTATCTTGAGTCTTCATCCATCGTATTGCTTCATTTTTCATTTTTTGTATGTGCCTGTGTTTGTGGGGGTGCATACATGTGGGTGGGAGTGCGTGTGTGGAGGCCAGAGGCTGGCATCAGATACCTTCCTCTATTATTCTCTATTTTTATTTTTATTTATTTATTTATTTATTTATTTATTTATTTATTTATTTATTTATTTTTGGTTTTATGAGACAGGGTTTCTCTGTGTAGTTTTGCGCCTTTCCTGGATCTTGCTCTGTAGACCAGGCTGGCCTTGAACTCACAAAGATCCGCCTGGCTCTGCCTCCCGAGTGCTGGGATTAAAGGCATGTGCCACCACCACCCGGCTTATTCTCTATTTTTTGAGACGGTGTCTCTCACTGAATCTGGAGCTTATTGATCCACCTCAGCCACTCAGCCACCCACCTGTCTCCATCATCCTAATGCTGGCACCAGAGTCTCATGCCACCACTATACCAGCTTTGACATGTGTGCTGGGGATTCAAATTCAGGCTCTCTCTCACACTTGCATGTGTCAGCCACTTTACCAGCCAAGTCATCTCCCGAGACAACACTCATCCTGCATGTGTGCTTCTCGGATGGTCTGTTCACATCCAGTTTTTTCAGAGCCTTATTTAGACCTCAGACATTCAGACATTAAATTTAGACATTTAAATGTGAACCTATCTCTGAATACTCTTAAGCTCTTACTAGATCAGAATGTTCAAGGTTATTTGTGTGTCTATTCCTATTCCCCTTCCACAGAGATCTGAGGCATGTTTAATTATTATTCATGTATACCCTTTTTAGACCTAGGAATTCCTATTCAAGAAAAATATACTGCTTTTTCTTCAGAGGTATTAATGGTGAAAGCAAACACTTGTTGAATTTAAGTGACAGCAGTTCATGCTTGCGGATTCTTTGCTCACTCACATCCTCACTCTCTACATTGCTCTGGGCTTCAGCCAGCTTAGCTTTGTTCCACATGCTTGTGGAAAATCACCTCAGAAAAGCCAGCCTAGACTCAGAAAAATAAGGCATGCCCTAAATATATTGTCATTCCTTATCCCTCTTCAAAGGTCTTCTGTCCCTTGGCCAAGTCACATCAGTTTTCATCAAGATTAGCTGGGAAGACCTATAGCATAAAACAACATAAGCTCACTAGATGGGTTCTAGAATGTCACTGGAATCATGCTGACAGCATTCACTTAAGCGTACAGACATTAACCTGCATTTGAATGTAGGGTGTGTCAACAGTTGAGTGTGCTTACACCTTCATAGGCCTTCTCCTCATTACCCTTCATCCTTTTCCTCTCTACCTCACTCTCATATGCCCACACCTCATTGAACCCACTCATCACAGAGGAAGTCAAGCTTATACATCCATTTACTCAAAAAACATTTGTTAAGAAACCAGTGTGTGTCAGGCTCCAGGGTACCTCATTAGTACAAGGAACTGCTTATTTGGCAGGAGATGTTGCCTTGAAAAACACTGATTAAACATTGCTTTATATGCTCTCAGAAGTTATTCAAGGCATTGATGTCATGCAAAAACAAGTGATAAATTATGCCTGGGAGAGATATGGGGGACCAGAAAAGAATCAGGAAAAAGAGGCATTGGAGTAGGCATACAACAGAGGTCATCTTGGCCAGGCATCCAAGGAAACAGGAATTTGTTAGTTTTTTTTTTTCTTGACATTCCCTAGGACATGTAAATAGAACTACATGGGAAAATAACAATCTATACTCACCTTGATCACTGTTTTAATGTAACTAATGTGGTCTTTGGTATCATTGATCAAGAACATCTGGTCCAGAAACTAATATTCAACTTTGAGTTCTGTTTCTCCTTCATATTTTACATTGTGTGATCACTAGGTCAAGTCAAGTTCACTCAAGGAATTTCTATCTGAATCATTGTCTCATCTTCTTCACCCCATGTTCTTGTCAGCTTTCTCTTGGACTGGTGCAATAGACTCTGTACTACAAGTCTCAAGTCATATGCTTGAGACTTTGTTCTCCAAGTGCATGAAGGTCTCCCTCTGTGAAGATCATGGTTAAGACATGCTGCACCATCATAGCATCCAGTTTCCACTGTGGTCATAATCTGCATCAATACACCCATGATACTGTGTGTGTGTGCATGCACGCGCGCATGAGCACACATGTGTGCATGCATGTGCACTTATGCACTTTCACCTTTGTACTTCTAACTTTCAGCTCTTTGCAGCTAAAAATTGTGATGGTATTGTGTTCCCCAAAATATTGTACACCCTAATAAACTTATCTGGGGTCAGAGACAGAACAGCCACTAGATACAAAGGCTAGAAAATGGTGGCACTCACACCTTTAATCCTAACACTCCAGAGGTAGAAATTCCTCTGGATCTCTGTGAGTTCAAGGCCACATTGGAAATGGCCAGGCATGGTGACACACGCCTTTAATCCCAGGAAGTGGTGGTAGAAAGCAGAAAGGTATATAAGGCATGAGGACCAGAAATTAGAAGTATTTGGCTGTTAAGCATTTTGGCTGGTTAAGCATTTTAGCTGATTAAGCTTTCAGGCTTTCAAGCAGCAGTTCAGTTGAGACCCATTTGGGTATAAGGACACAGAGGCTTCCAGTCTGAGGAAACAAGATCAGCTGAGAAGTTGGCCAGATGAGGTTAGCTGTGGCTTGTTCTGGTTCTCTTATCTTCCACTTCACCCCAATACCTGGCTCAGGTTTGATTTTATTTATAAGAACTTTTAAGATTCATGCTACAAAAAATTAGCTTTACTTAGTGTAAAACAATACTCTAATTCAGCTTATTTATCTTTTCTTCATATATTTATTTATGTATTAATGATACTAAGAAATGAACTGAGGCCCTTATGTGTTACAAGCAAATACTTTACCACTGCAAAATAGCCCTAAGTCTTCCCTTCATATTTTATTTGAAGGCTTACTAAGTTACCCAGGCTGTCCTTGAGTTCACTCGGCAGTCCAGACAGGCTACAGATGTGTGACCCTCCTTTCTCAGACTCCTGAACAGGTAGGATTGGAGGCCTGCACCACCAGGCCTGGCCTCCTCTTCAATGGAACACAGCACAATGAATTACAATAACTTATATAAACTGTAAATACAGTGATATATGTACATACATTTTTTATTGTTTGTGTCCTGACTTGCCCTTTCTCATAGGGCGTCATTCTTTATTTTTGAATTTGTTGTCTCTTCCACTAAAACTGCAGGTACAGTCATATGTAATATCCCACTATTCTTTTGTTGCTCAGCATTCTCAATCATTCAGAATATCTGGTAAGTAATATATGCAAATGCCTCACCCCAGACCCACAGCATCAGAAACTCTTAGGTAGGTACTGGTCTACCTACAGCATCCTACTCCTGGTTCTCAGGCAGGCTGAAGTATGAGCACCACACAGTCAGAAGCGTCTCTGTTTCCATTCACCACTCTACTCCAAGCCCCTTCAGAGACATGCAACATTCTCTCTTGACATAACCAAGTCCTAACTTAACACAGGTGGCAGTGCCACAGTGAACTGATACTGAGTTAAAAGTCATTGGCTACTCATGAAATCGGGTACTGTTATTTTCCAAGGACAGTGGTAGCCTCTTGTGGGTGTCTCCCTGTCCCTCATAAGTGGCTTTGATTGTGGCCATACCCCTGTTTAAATCTCTCAAGGTAGAAGTCCTCTGATTGTGCCATCTGTTTCTTGTCAGCACTCTGATGGAGGACACTATGAGACATGACTGTATTTATTTCCATAGGGGACCGCAGGAAGGGGTGGAAAGGGGAAACTGCTAATGGTGTACTTTTGGACTTTGCTTATTTGACAGTAAAAGAAAACATCTCTACATAGTTGTAAACAAGTAGCTGGGCATACTCTCTACGTTTTGTGTGTCAGAACCGTACTAATAGGTCCCTTATGTGTGCATTTCCTATTTAATCATCATCATAATTATCATCATCATCATCATCACCATCATCACCATCATGCTGAGGTTTCCCTTATTTTAAATACACTGGCAATCAAAGTTCTGAATATCTACGGCATGCATCAGATCATATGACAAAACCAGAGTCCTTAACCATCACATAGACCTCAATGTTGTTTGGCACAGGTGGCCCCGCTAAATTGTGACATAGGGATGCAGTTAGTGGTCAGATCATGAGCAGAGGGTGAGGAAGATGGGAATAAAGATGCTAGGAACATGACAGCCATCCAGCATGTGAATTGGATGCCTGTGGACAAATGCAGACAACTTCAACTATGGCCTGGGATGTCCAGAGGGAAAGAGAACAAGAGAAAAGAGATGCAGGAAAGTCAAGGTCACTAGTGTGTAACAAAATTGTACATTTTTTTCAAACAGTGTCCTGGAAAGGGCTGGGGATATACGTCAATGGCAGAGCACCTGCCCAGCATGTGGAAGGCCCTGAAGTTCACTGACAGCACCACAGCAAAGAAAAAAGCATGTTGAAAAAACAGAAGACATTCCGTTTTCATTGGTGGCATCCATACAAGTACCATCATATGGACTCAACAGGATATATATATATATATATATATATATATATATATATATATATATATACACATATATGTATGTAATAACAGTTTATGAGAAAAGAAACCATAAAATTGATGGAGGTGGGGAGAAGTATATGGGAAGTTTTGGAAGGGGGAAAGGGAAAGGATAAATGTTGTAATTAGAATACAATCTCAAAAAAATGGAATAAAAGAGGAAAATTAGATCATATTGCAAATAATTTTCTATCCAAGAGGCAACTGGATATGACAAATATAAAAAGAGTCAGGTTGGCAAGTAGAAAGTGAAAGATTAAGCTAACTTGTCAATTCTATTAGCTATGGGCTTCCCCAGTCTCATCACATTCTTGGATAGAGAGTCAGCGATCAGTAGATATGCCCTGATAGCTTGACCAGGGAAATAATGACAGACAGGGATGGACTTTAACCGTGTCATGCTCACCAACCATATGTATGCACTTCTCAAGAGTACAGATATCAACCTTTAAGATAGCTACCAAGGATCTAGAATTGGGGGTAACCACTTTGTGACCCCACCTTCCATAATCAGCAGCAGTTCGAATCCACACCTATTGGTGAATGTATTGCACATGCAGATTAAAGAGCCTCATGTGAAATACTTGGGAAGTACTTCTGAATGTGGAGTTTACTGGATTTGGGAATATTTGTAAGATTTTTGTCTGTATGGCACCCCTATCCAAAAAGAGCAAGAGTCAAAAGGCTCAAAAATCTGTAGTTTTCTAAGCATGAGGTCAATGCACAGGTTTTCAGAGTTCAGAGTTTTGAATGAAAGAAGTCTTAGCCTGTGGCAAATAAATACATGTCTATTTAGTAAGGAGATGGTGGATTTTAACTAGCTTGAAATAGGATCTTCTTGAACATAGAGGACTGAAGTCGTAGATGACTATAGATAGTAGTGACACTGCCATCTCACCTCTGTGTTCCATGCTGAGCATGACATGATGTAAGATTCCATGAAGCAGAACAGTCAGATCATTCACATAATCTCTCAGTCTGTGGTGTACAGTATACCATGAAAACATACGCAAATACGATGGAAGCTAACAGGGTTGTCAATGGCATCTAAGAAAGAATCATTTGTGCATAATCAGGACTAAAACTCAAAATTAAAATGACTGTTAAAAAAAACAAAGCTTTTCAGATGATGTACTCATTAGGTTTGTCTGTTTGTTTGTTTGTTTGAAAATGTGACACAAACTAGAGTCACTTTAAAGAGAGCTTCATTGAGGAGTCACCTTCAATAGATTAGTATGTGAGATATCTGTGGGACATTTTCTCAATTGCTAACTGATGGAGGAGAGCCCAGCCCTGCAGCATGAATCTTAAAAGGTCTTGTTAATAAAAACAAACCCAGAGCCAGGTATTGGGGTGAATGCTAAAAGATCAGAGAAACAAAACCAGCCACAGCTAACGTCACCTTGTCAATTCCTCAGTTGATCCTGTATCCTCGAACTAGAAGCCTCTGAGTCCTCAACTGAATGAATCTCAGCTTAACCAGGCTCTAGTTTCTGGTTTTCATGCCTTATATAACTTTATGCTTCCTGGGATTAAAGGCGTGTGTCACCATGCCTGGCTGTTTCCAGTGTGGCTTTGAACTCACCAAGATCCAGATGGATCTCTGCCTTCGGAATGCTAGGATTAAAGGTGTGTGTGCCACCATTTTCTGGTCTCTATATCTAGTAATTGTTCTATTCTCTGACCTCAGATAAGTTTATTAAGGTGCACAATATTTTGGGGAACACAATATCACCACACAGCCCACTATGGGTGGTGCTACCCCTGGGCAGGACATCTTGGGGTGTACAGGGAACTAAGTTGAGCAAGCCATAGGGAACAAATCAGTAAGCAGAACTCCTCCATGGCCTCTGCTTCAGTTCCTGCCTCCAGATTCCTGCCAAAACTTCCTTTTATGATGATATATAGCTGTAC
This sequence comes from Peromyscus maniculatus bairdii, assembly GCF_049852395.1. Classification (NCBI taxonomy): domain Eukaryota; kingdom Metazoa; phylum Chordata; class Mammalia; order Rodentia; family Cricetidae; genus Peromyscus; species Peromyscus maniculatus. The sequence continues at coordinate 39,328,511 of NC_134857.1, read as the reverse complement.
GATGAAATAAACCCTTTCCTCCTCAAGTTGTTTTTGGTCATGGTGTTTATCACAGCAATAGGAAGCAATTTAGCACAAATGAGGAGAGCATTCAGGCAAAACCCTGAAGTGGCAAGGCTGTGGGTCCATTCAAGTGTGTGTGTATCCAGTGTCCAGTAAGGAAGTGGAGGAAGAAGGAGATGGAGTTGAAAGATAGAGTTCATATTTGAGATGATGTAAGGATGAAGATAAACACTGGTTTACCAGTTCTGTAATTCTATAACACTATGGCCTTGTGTCAGAGAGTGTGTGGGTTGAGAGGAAAGTGGGAGAGAGGGGGTAACAAGAGGAGGAGGAGAGGAAGAAACCTTGCCCTCTTCACTGGACCCCAGATATAACTCTTGGCAAGCCATCATGTCAGCGAGCTTGGGTTCCCTTGGCTTTATAATAGGGAGGCCGTGGTCAGCGGTTTCCAAATGTGATTTAAATGGAACCACCACTGAAATCAAGTTTGACTGCCCATCTCTGCGGTACTCAGGAAGAAGAGTCCCCTTGGATTTGGCAGACAAAGCCAGAGACACTGTTTGGACTAGATTTAGGAAGGGCTGCCAGGTAGAGAAGAGATTTCAATTGCTATGCAGCCAAATTGGTAATTAAACTGCCTGGGTACAGGGGACACATGGTGAAAAGCCCTGTGACCTCACCATGGTTGAAGTTAGTGAGATTAATGAGCTCTGAAGCCAGTACTTCATCTCAGAAAAATGCACATGCATTATGAACAATTCTCCATGAGCACAGATCAAATGCCAGAGACTGATCAAATATTATTCATTGAAATCAGAAACTGAAAACCATTCAGTCATTTTATCGGTCCAGTTCAGCCCTTAACAGCTCATGAAGTAGGGTAGGTGGGTGTGGACCCCGAGGTCCTAGGTCATCTGAAAAGTAGGAATGAAACATGTAAATACATTTACTTACTTCTGAAGGCAAAGCTAGCAGAGCGGATCTGTGCAGTTTCCTCTCGTGGTGGCTAGCTAGGCTATAGAAGAGATGGTTCCAGAAGGACACACAAAGGTAATGCTTTGGCTAAAGGGAATTCGCTGCTCCTGGGTGTCAGCAGATTCAGAGAGTGTGTACTTCTCCCGTGCTTTGTTTTAATTGAAACTGATGGAGCTGCAGAGCCAACTGAGTTTCACATAAATCATCATGGGTAATATTCTTTCAAGGGTAATCACAACATTAATATACCAAGCAGGAAGTGAAATAATTAAAATTTAGCACATTGCCGTATTTAAGTTTCCAAAATTAGTCTAAAGCACCTTTGCTCGGTTCAAATGAGCCATCATGGCAATACACAGGAACAGGTACCTTGTTCCATTACATCAGCCATCTGCAGAAAAAAAAAAAGAAAGAAAAATCACGTTTTTGCCTAACATAATATTGCTTATATTTAAATCTTTTTTTTCTGGTGGTAATAAGTTTTTTATTTGTTTTACCTGCCTCTCAGCAAAATGTGTGTATAAAGGATTGCCAAATAGATTACAAATCTGGGGATGTCAAAGGGAAAAACAACTCTCTCATGACCCTTAGGAAGAAGAGTTCAACCTAGGGAGGCCACACAGCTGCATATGATGGGGAGATATCTACAGTGATGTTCTTCTCATCTCAATATATTTATGTGGAAAGTAATAAAATATCCAGGCTAGATATCTGTTGAGCCACACTGGTGGGATCTGTAGCAACACTAAACAGGTTACTTGCCCCAGGAAGTATGTCTGATGCTTGGTGTCTTAAAAGAGATACTAAGGAAAAAGGCTTAATTGAGAAATGTACAGTCCCCAGCACAGACAGCTTGAAGACAGCAATAGTTTTCAGGGAACTGTATGCCAACATCATGACACTTAGAGACCTGTAGTGGTAAGTTTCTCCAGTCCCGCCTGCCCAGCCCATGGTCTTTCAGCCGCTTATGAAATAATCATTCAGAGGCTTAATATTATTTACAAACTGTATGGCCTATGGCAGGATTTTTGCTAGCTAGTTCTTTAATCTTAAATTAACCCATTTCTATTAATCTATGTTTTGCCATGTGGCTGTGGCATTATTGGTCTGCTGATGTCTTGCTGCTCCTTGGGCAATGACTAGGCATCTCTCCCTATTCTCCTATCTTCCTTCCCCATCTCTGCTTGGATTTTCCACCTGCCTCTAAGCTGCCTTGCCATAGGCAAAAAACAGCTTTATTTATTAGCCAATGGGAGCAACACAGATTCACAGCATACAGAAAGACATCCCATAACAGAGACCTTGATCTCAAAGCACAAAAATAGTAATAGTGGAGGCTCCCCTAACCAAGAAAATGAGCAAGACCCTCAGTCCTCAGATAAAAGATAACTTGTTCCTATGCTGTCAAGTGGTGGTAGTCTATCCTACCTGGGTGTCATTTCCCTTTTCATATTGAAATCCTACAGGATGCTTCAAATCTATTAGTGTCTTAAGAGGGAGAGAAATAACAAGGTCCTCACAATCTTGAACAATGACTTGAATTGATCATTTTCCTTGGCTTTAACAGGTTCACTAAGAGGAATCCCAAAGTGGGACATTCAAGGGAGGCATTTCAGACTCCAGACAGGGGAACTAGTGGGGAGCAGGGTCTTGTCCACATATCTCATGTCACATCAACCATCATAACTCTCAGTCTGTCCTATACAGAGTAAGTTCTGGGAGTCCACCATTCAAGCATGTGCAGATACTTCCTGCATGAAGTATTCTTCACCAGTTTGGTCAATCTCATGTACAGAATGAGTGAGAATAAATACAAAGTGGTTATAATCAAGTCTCATAAAATTACCTGACCAATGAGAAGACCAGCAATTCATGACCTGAAAAGTGGCTTCATGGATACAAGAGTCAGCATTCTGTCCATTTGACATTTGGCATTTTGTAGGAAAATTTACTCTTGTGCATTATAAACTCAAGTCTTCCTGTTAAGATAAGAGGTCCAGAAGTAAGGACCTCTCACTGGAACTTCAGGGATACTCCCTGAGCAATACTAATGTCCATGACTTCAACCAAAACATCAGTATGTTAAATTCCTCTCTAAAGCTTGCCTTGCTGTTCCCCCAAATCTTGAACCACAGTAAGCTAAGGTGAGCTGAATGAATACAGATGACGGGGGCAAAAATGGAAGGAAGAAGCAGAGGAAAGGGAAAATGAAAAAGAAGGTGTTTGTTTTAAGGAAGAAGAGGGTGAGAAAGGGAAGATGGAGAAGGAAGTACTGGAAAGAGAAAAGGAGAAGAGGAAAAAGAAGTGGAGAAGGTGATCTCGACTAGGCAAGGTTACCATGAGCATTTTATCACTTGCCCTAAGTATGTGGCTGTCCCCTCTTACTGCCCTCTCTTAGGGTAACCCTGGGGGCACTCAAGAAAACAAAGGAACATACAGTTTCAACCATTCAGCTCCAAAAGTTACTACCTTGTGTTTAATCAAAGATCTAGCACTCTCTCATTCCTCGGCAAAGTACAAAGTGTCCTATTTATAAGTCATCCTAATGATACAGCAAGAGATGTTTCCTAGCAGGTTTTATTTTGGTTTAGAACACGTTTAATTTTCATAATTTTGTCATCAAGCATAATTAAGGAAATAATGTAATTATGGAGTGTGTAGCATGGAGGAAGGATAATTATTTGGACTCTCCGGAAATGAGCTCTTGACAAGGAAGCAGCGACTTGAAGGACTGTTAGGAGACCATATATCACACTCCTCTGATTCAGGGGCTCAGCCATCTGTATGGGCTGAATCCAAGCAAGCATTCAGAGAGTCAGGAAGTTAAACCCCAAAGCAAGGGGATACAACCCCTCTTGATTAGCAAAGGTAACTGCATAAGTAGTTAAGGTTGTATCTCATGGAAATATAACATGAGTGGCATACAACAGACCAATAATGAGGGAAGTAACATATTCTGCAGGAGCAGGTCCAATGCATGCTTCAAAGGAAGTGTTTCATCTAATCAATTGATTAAACATCATGTTCTAGACCAATCTGGGACTGAGCCAGAGCTGACACCAACCTGGATCTGCCCTGGTGATTACAGACAAATTTGTATTCTTCATTCTGTAACAACAAGGAAATCGGAAGCCATTTTCCCCCAAATGAGGGGACAGCTTAATTGAAAGTGAGTAGACAAAGCTGGGACACGGGGTGGCGGGGAAGTAGGGGGGTGGGTGGGCGAGGTTCCAGTGAGTTGATCAGGCAAGACCAGCATTCGGGCCAAAATTTTCAGTAGGAATTTGCCTCAGTCTGTGCAAACAGAAGAGTACAAATGATACAGGGGTACAGGAAAGGTCAGGCTGCCTCCTTACAAAGGACAAAAACGCAGTTTCCTTTCGGTTTTGATATTAGTTTTACCTAGAAAGGAAAAGGCCTTTTCATTTGGCTTGTTTACAATTTCTTAAACCAATTTTGTAAATATTTTAGAATATTTAAAACAGTATCTAATGAGGCCTGTAAGCCTCTTGCAGCAAAAAATAATTAATTATCCTTGGCACTTAATGGCACTTTTCATCATTAAATCTCTTTGTAGACATTAATTAATGGAGAGATGTCTCATTTTTTTAAGTTGCTGTTGGGCTGCTGTCTTTGCATCTCATGAATACAGTAGTGATGAAATGAAAAAGAAAAGATGTGGACTCCAGAACACAAACATGCCCAAGAGTCTGATGGGTAGTGATGGACTTTATGTGCTTCCTCCCCTAGACTGGATGAATAATGTTTACTCCTGCTGAATCTCACAATCTGTTTCTCTTTTTTAGCATAAGCACTGAGATGTTGTCTTTAAAAATCAAATATCCCATAAGCTATTTAGAATCCTTCAATGTAAAGCTTCATAAACAGAAGAACTGAAAGCGACATTGTGTATGAAAAAGTTGTCCAGTTGCTCACCCCACATCAGCCAGGCCCACCCCTGTTCTGTTCGCGTTAGAAACTTTCCCTCAGCAGGCCTCAGCTCACCTCTAAGGTCTCAGTTTCCTTTTATGTGGGGAAGGTTGATCTAGACTACAAATCTGTACTCCCAGGGTTTTCTCCCATGTAGTCCTGGCATCAAATAAGCAACATGAACACATCCATATTCACTTTCATTACTATGACTATTACCAGAGGCATACCGCTTTGTCCAGAGAAGCTCCTGCGTGTTCAGCCTCAGTCCATCTCCTACATACAAAGTTCAAAATCTACACACTATCTTTAAAGTCTGCTACTCCACCTGCCACTCAAACTTCTTCCCAACCCCCTTTTCAACGTCCTCCAATGGTGGAGTCAACAAGTTTTTGTAGATTGTTATTGACGTCCTTATTTTCAGCATCAGTGTGTGACTGTGATGCAGAGACAATCATGTGAAGGCATTTCCTAAGAAAGAGCCACCAGTGAAGAGCTCATAAGAAAAACCAGTTGGGTATGTTCAGGGGCGACAGCTGAGTGACAAGGTGAGACAGCTGAGTGACAAGGTGAGACAGCTGAGTGACAGGGACCGTGACAGAAAGGAGTTCAGAATAGGCAGCCATGAAGACCAATTAGGAAATGTGGCTCTCTTCTCCAAATGATGCAAAAACATGGAAGCCTCAAGGCAGTGAAGTGCATGAATAGGTTCAGGTTTTAGGACTTAGCTTATGTTGGATTGGAGCAGTCAAGAGGTTGTTTCCATGTCCCAACCTGGAGATGATAGTGCTTAGGGTTATAGTAATGACCTTGAAATAAAGTGTAAGAGCTCGGGGTACTAATTCAAATTAAAAACACTAATTTCTGGCAAGTCTGCCACATTTAAAGAATAAAGTGTCATTGGGCTGGAGAGCAAGGACTTGGTGATGGTAAGGTGAGGAATGGGGTGTGCATAGGAAGTGCATCACAGAGGTAAAGTTACCACATTTGAAGTCAAATTTGGGAGAACTTGTCAAAGTGGATGTCCGAAACAGGGAGAAAGAGGTTAACCAGAGATGCCTCATGACCTAACTGGGTTTCCTACTGCTGTGATGAAAGACTGAACAATGTCAGCTGAGGGAGGGAAAGGTTTGCTTCAGCTTACACGTCCTATTCACAGTACATCCTTGAGGGAAGCCAAGACAGAAGCTTGAGTAGATCAGGACGCTGGAGGCAGGAAGTGAAGCAGAGGCCCTGGAGGAATGCTGCTTACTGGCTTGCTCTTCATGGCTTGTTCGGTTTGCTTTCAAATACAACCCAGTACCAGCTGCCCACAGTTAGCACTGCCCATCATGGGCTGGCCCTTCCTCACTAATTATTGTTTACTGCTCTAGAGGTGATGGGACCTGGGAGAATGAAGTCTAAAACTGAAGCAGACTAAAGTCTTATGTATCAGCCAATTTTATTTAGAGCTTCAGACAATTTAAACTCTGAAGGCTAGGAGAGATCACTTGAGTAATGTTCTCAAGAGTTCAAGCTGTATACAGTCACAAGGACAAACTTCATGTGGCAAAAACATGTTTTTCCATAGAGGCATATAGACAAATAACAACAACCTGTTTGATGAATAATCTGAAGTAAATTCACTCCTATCCACTATACCTGGGAGGGGTAGGAAAACACATTCCAAGAACATTTCCATGTTTTGAAGAAACTGAGGTCCCAAGACTCTTGTCTTGCTTTCTTGGAGTTTTCTCACAAGAACTCAGAATTCACAAACGACTCCATTCTTGGACAGTGTTCAACAAATTATTAGTCAAGAAAATGCTGCCCACAGGCTTGCGTTCAGGTCAGTCTGATGGAAGTATTTTTTTATTTATTTACTTATTTATATACTGTGTGTGTGTGTGTGTGTGTGTGTGTGTGTGTGTGTATGTTGTTTTTGGTTTTTGAGACAGGATTTTACTATGTAGCCCTGGATGTCCTGGAACTCTCTACGTAGAACAGGCTGGCCATGAACTTACAAAGATCCACCTGTGTCTGCTTCCTGAGTGCTAGGAATAAAGGCATGTGGCACCAAGCCTGGCAGAAGCATTTTCTTAGCTGAGGTTCCTTCTTCTCAGATAGCCCTTTCTTGTGACAAGTTGAAAAGAAACAAAAAAGCCCAACGTATTTCCAGATTGGGGGCCACAGAAAATTAATTGCTGAGTATGAAGAACTGCTGAAAGGTAAAATCCAGAATCTCTTTTCATACATGATCCAGTATTAGTTACAGTCTTGTTGTGCCAACTGTTGACTAAATATACCTGAAGTACTTTTTTTTTTTTTTTTTTTTGGTTTTTCAAGACAGGGTTTCTCTGTGTAGGTTTGTGCCTTTTTTTCCTGGAACTCATTTGGTAGCCCAGGCTGGGCTTGAACTCACAGAGATCCACCTGGCTCCGCCTCCCAAGTGCTGGGATTAAAGGCATGCGCCACCACTGCCCGGCCCGAAGTACTTTTTTATACTTTCTTTTTCAAATATTTTTGAGATTATAATAATTTATCATTTTCCTTTCCCCTTTCCTTCCCCCAAGCCCTCCCATGTACATTCCCTTGCTATTTTTTAAATTTATGGCCTCTTTTCTTTGTGTGTGTGTGTGTGTGTGTGTGTGTGTGTGTGTGTGTGTGTGTGTGTGTGTGTTGGAATTGCCCAGTCCATACAATGTTGCCTTAATGTATGTTTCCAGGGAGGACCATTTGGTATGGCTAACTAGTTGGAATAGTTATATATACTAAGAACTCAAAAATATATTTGTTACTTTAATTATCATCATTATTCTTCATCAAACTATCTTTATTAACACAAAACCACAAAAGGCAGTTCCAACATCACAAAGCCTCACTATCCATATCTACAGACACCATGCATTTCAAGAAAATGTCTGGTCAGTTTCTCTCATATCTACAGACTGTCGATTATTTTATAAAGCAGAGGAAAATGAAATTACACAGTGCTCCTCTACCCCAATCAGATTTCTTATCCTTGAAGACTGAAAAGTTTTTATAGATACAGCACATTCTTTACATCTTTCTTTAAGCCCACCTTAGAGAGAACCCCACTAAGGAAAATATCCGAGAAAGGCAGATTAATATGCCAATGCTATGAGCTTTATATTAAATAAAATCAGAGTACTTGTTTTAAAAAATTAGAGATAGAAGAAGGGAGTCTCAGGTTTCCCACCTCTGTCTGTCCCACCATCATAACATGATGATGAACAGTGGTCCTCTTGACATATCCATAGGGAATAAAGGAGCAGTAACAGAGAAAATAATTGCCACACAGCACACATATATTTCAGCTGCCCTCAGGATATAAAATGCAGCAGGGTGCCTTTTGTGAGTTGGCTGAGGGGAAGCAATTATTTAGAACTGTGCTCTTTATCAACATCCCTGAAGCAGAATGCAAAATGAATAACAGGTAAATGGATGTCACTTTAGACAATGTGTTTCCAAAAATAAAAGCAGAGGACAAATAATCTATCTTGAGTTTGGTTCTGTTTTTCCCCCTCTATGGACAATGGCTAGAGAGATGTCAGTTGCAGTTGGCTACTCTTACAAACAGCAAAGAAGGAAGGCTTCATGGGAGAATATGGCCTCGTCTTCCTAAAGGCTGGTGGCTCTTTAAAGCCCTGGGGTGCCACATCTGACCCCTCCGGTCCTTTCTTAGATGGAGATCACTCCACTAGGCTTGCTACATGAATTTTTCAGGATTATTCCAGTGCTTGGAACCCTTAGACCTCTGGATGGTTGACAGGGCTGATCATTCATCCCTGCCCTGCAAGAAGCTAAATTTATCATTTTTAATTGACAAGATATTTCTGAATTTCAGCAAAGCCAAACAGGAGAAGGACTGAGAGTCCCTGAAAATGCCACCAGGAAAGGTCTGTTTCTCCAAAGGGCATTGTGTCCTGCAGGAAGGCCAAATGAAACAGGCATATTTCAGAATGTTTATTTCTTTACGCAGACATGCCTTGTTACCCACGTCACCTGTGCGTCACGGAAATGTCATTTCCACTGGTAATTACACATTTTCTCTCAGCAATAGAGAAAAATGATCACGTGAGAGGTACAGACCCAAAGGTTCTGTTTCCTGCGGGGGAGGTCCACAGGTTTCCCCCTCTTTCTATGGTAATGAAGATTCCAAACGTAGGATTACAGAAGCGAAATAAAATCTATGGGATTTGGAAGGTCCTAAAGCCTAAGTGCTCTAACACTGAAACCTGAACTGTCAAAGTAACCACTGGCAGAAGAAGAGGGTCCTAAAAGCAGCTCTGGAGCTGCCCACCCACAGCTGCATAAGGATGCTCTTTACATCGGAGTAACAAAAGGACAATAAGGGATGATTTACAGATGGAGTAAACCTGCAGAAATACATCCATGAGAACAGGGACAGGGATAGAGGCTCAGTACAATACAAGAGGCATATAAGTGAGGAAACGGCATTAAGAACTCATTGTGCCTGATTTTTAAAGCTTTGTTTTTCATTTATGAGGATGTATATGTGCCTGTGATGGGGGCTGCCCACAGAGGACAGAAAAAGGCATCAGAGCTCCTTGGAGCTAGAGTGACAGGAGCGGTTATGAACTGCTTAGTGTGGGTGCTAGGAACCAAACTCTGGTCCTCTGCAAGAGCAGTATGTATTTTTAATTGCTGAGCCATCTCCCTAACCCCATCTATCTTAATTAGGGTTTCTATTGCTGGGAAGAGACACCATGACCATGGCAACTCTTATAAAGGAAAATTTAATTGGGACGGCAGCTTCCAGTTTCAGGGGTTTAGTCCATTATCATCATGGTGGAGAGCATGGAGGCCGGAAATATGGCAAGCATGCAGGCAGACATGGTGCTGGAGAATGCTACATCTTGATGCAAAGGCAACAGGAAGTGAACTATCTCTCTGGGCGTGGCTTGAGCATATACAAGACCTCAAAGCCCACCTCCACAGTGGCACACTTCCTCCAACAAGGCCACGCCCACTCCAACAAGCCACACCTCCTAATACTGCCACTCCCTTTGGGAGCCAATCTCTTTCAAACCACCCCACCATCCTGACTTTATTCAATCAGAGAAAAACTTACCCATATTACAGCATTAACCTGGATTAAGCCTCTTCACAGAGAGCTAACCATGACATTCTTCCTCATTTTAACCATACCATCATGAAACAACTCCTCCTGATTGGTTACTTCTGCATTGTCGAGGGTATATACCCTATATGTTTGGATTTTCTGAAATGACGGCTTATTTAAACCTATAAATAATTCCATGCTCATGTTGTGATTTTCAAGAAAGGATCAGATGAACTCTTGCCTCCAACCTCCTTTGGGGGATTATCCCCCCAAATTCTGTGGCGATGTTGCTGCTTTTAAGTGTTACAACTATTCTCAGAACTTCTGTAACAGAACGGGTTCTAGGGATGCGGAAGGTATAAGTGACCTAACAAAAGAGAGTGAAAAAATAGCTGGGGATCCCGACTGGAGGTGGTCTCAGTAATTAGGGTCCCCTTCTGTAGGTGGTCTCAGTAACTGGGGTCCTGACTGTAGGTGATCTCAGTAACTGGGATCCCCTACTGTGGGTGGTCTCAGTAACTGGGGTCCCCGACTGTAGGTGGTCTCTGTAACTGGGGTCCCCGGTTGTAGGTGGTCTCAGCAGCTGAGGTCCCCAACTGTAGGTGGTCTCTGTAACTGGGGTCCCCTACTGTAGGTGGTCTCAGTAACTGGGGTCCCCTACTGTAGGTGATCTCAATAGTTGGGGTCCCTTACTGTAGGTGGTCCCAGGAGCTGGAGTCCCCTACTGTGGTCTCTGGCCAGTGGTGATCTCTGCTTAGCATTCAATTCAATTCAAGTCTTGGATGTATGGGAGGAAATCACACAATTCTAAAATTTTCATGGCTTTTTAAAACAGCTTCCAGTCCACAGGCCAGCCCCAAGGTAGACAGAGGCAAAGAATATGCACTTGCTTAGAGTATCCATGTCTTCCTGGGCTCCACACATCGTGAGTTATGTCCCAGAAGGAATTGCAGAGAGAATTATGGAGGAAGGACCTGATTCTCCCCCAAGTAAACCTTCAGGGCTTCAAGGGCTCAGGGTGGGAAAAGGTTATGCTCTTTGATAGCCCACACCACGTGTTTCTCTGCTGCATGCTTACTCTGCCCTCTTTAATAACAAAGATTCTGTCAGATGACTCAACAAAAAAGGATTAGTAAACTAGGCCTGTCACACCCAGTTCTGGACTCAGAGGGATGCTAGAATCTCCTAGCACACCCACCCATTTGTCCTAGGGAAGGACTATGTGGGTACCACCTATGATGTTTCCTTGGGATAGAAAAAGCAGTTCCAGGATGGGCACTCAGTTTTCTGTGGATGAGAACTCATCGTTCATCAAGTCCTGCCTTCTGACTGTGAGGCTGACCCAATGTCCTTTTGGCTCCAATTGAATAGTCTGCCTGTGAAGTGTCTTACTAAGGTCTGAAATAAATCATTAAGGTCTTGAATAAGCCAAGGAAGAATGCATACCCTGGATCAGATCTGGCATGTTGGTTGTAGGTGTTGTAGAAATTGAAGGGAGTGAACAGAGCATCTTTGACCTGCTCAACTTCCCAGGTTAAACAGTGGGAATGGCCTCCTGACAACCACCTGATGCATCCCATCTTCTGTTTCCCATGAGTGGAGAGTCTAAATGAAACCATCTCTAAGGTACTGAATTTATAAGGTACAGAATTTAAATGGCTGAGCTCAGGTGTAACTTTCAGGAGTGTATGTTAGGATCCCTATGGCTTTGTGGCTGTGGACCAGAGTTGTCTGTCAGAAGTTAGGGTTAAATCAGGGTCACAGTTGCAGACCAACAGGAGGCAGATGGAAGGCAGCTGCCAAGTGAGAGAAGTCAGACTGTTTTCCAGGTGGAACGGTGACAGGAGGCAAACAGCCCAGATGAAAATAGCTGCTATTTCTCATCATGAAGTCAGACCGCTTCATCCAGAAGCCACCATACTTCCTCTAGGTCACCAGGGCGAATCTGAAACTCTACCAGGAAACCATGTAGACTCCTAGAGACCTGAGGGAATGAATAAAACAGCATTTGTTCTTAGTATAGACCAGTTGGGGTCAAAGAACCTTCCCATAATAGATGTCTGAAGTAGTGTGGTAAGGCTTACTAGAGCACGTGACTAAAGTCATCAGCTGTCAGTGTCTACCCAAAAGGGACTGTCCTGGGAACATTTATCTATGTATAATTCTGCATCAGCATGGAACCTTTTTGTAAAAGGGCCTGATGATTTAAATAAATGTTCCTTCACAGGCTCATGTATTTGAGCATTTCGTCTCCAGCCAGTGGTGCTGTTTTGGAAGATTGTGTGAAATCTAGGAGGTGAAGGAAGTGTGTCATTGGGGCTAGGCCTTGAGGCTTTATAATCTGGCCCAACTTTCTGACTGTGTATGGAATACCAGGACCTCACACTCCTGTCACTGGACCTTCCCCACCATTATGGACTGTATCCTGAAAACTGTGAGCCCAATCTCTCCTCTGGCAAATCACTTCTCGTCAGGCATTTTGTTATAGCACCAAGCATATAACTAATACAATGTCCCCTCTCCCCCCACACACATACACACACAAGAATGCTTTGCAAAACATGCCCACAAGCAGGATGCCCTACCACTCAATTTTCTATTTTCCTATCTTTATTGCTCTATTTTCAATCTAGTGGAAAAATGTCCAAGAAATGTTAATATCCTTTTCCTCCCTTTTGTTGCTGATTCCAGCCTGCAGGTTACCTTCCTTTTTACAGAGTAATATGATGCCCCATGGTACTTACTTGCTCACACTTGCACACTTGTTTCTGCTCAGGTCAGACCTGCAATTGCCTGTAGCCAGTCAAGTACTGTATTTAGTCTACTTTACATATCTATGACAGCTATACCACAGACTGGGTAACTTATAGAGAAAAATATATCTACTTAGATCATATTTCTAGAATATGGGATGCACAAGATGAAGGGGCTGTATCTGATGAGGGCCTTTTGACTCTGTCATGCCATGTTCAAAGATGGAGATAAATAGATGATAGATGATGGATACCTAGATAGATTGATAGAGATAGAGAGATAGATGGACAGACAGACAGATAAATGATAATAGACATAGAGAGAAGGAAGAAGGACAGGTAATGGGTGGAGGAAGTAAGAAGGGATCAAACTTGCCTTATAGCAAACCCGTTTCTCCAATAACTGCGTTAATACATATCCAAGGTCAGAGCTCTCAAGACTATCCCCTCTACCTGTCTTCTCTCTCAATGTTGCTGCCTTGGAAATAAAATACTCAACTTATGAAGGAAGAAGGACAATTCAAATCAAAAGAGGTAGATATTGGGGGTCTGGCCTTTATTACAGATGTAGACCAGGTCTTGGGGTAGGTAAAAAGCCACAAAGAAAGTGAAAGATCTGGAAATGGGAAAAGGACATGAGAAACCAGGGTACAATAATTTAAATATAATGACCATTTATTCAGCCAAGATGAGCAGATGATTCTAGATATTCTGGTTCCCCTTGGGAAAGCCTGGGGCCCACACTGAGGGATCTGAAGAAGAGTCCCATCAATGTATCTATGATAGAAGGTCACAAAACAGACTAAGCCTGGGTTATTCTTCCTGGATTTGGTGAGAAACAGAGGAGTCCAAGTGAAATGTATCTTTCAAACCCAAGTGTGCTTTTATAGCACCCTGATTTGTAGTGAGATTCATTTGTCTTAACCACTGGACATCTGTGTGCACAAAGTCAAGGGCACACAGCCAAGTGTGGGCATGTTCTGAGGAAGTCTGGAATTTGTACAAAAATTTTTCATGCTAAGCTAAATTATTGTTGGAAAGGCAAAATGTTGCTTAATGGCAAATGTCCCAGGAAGCACAACACACTTCTTCTTGGGATGGCTGGTGGCTAAGCAATTTGACTTTGCTATTACCATGGCTGAAAGACAGAGAGCATGGCTCACGAGTTGTGTTAACACATAACTTTTGAAATGGTTTCGTCTTAACTCTTCCAAACCCTCTTCTTTGGCTTCTCCATTCTTCCCTTCCTTTGGATGAAGGAGGATTGGTGGAGGAAAATCACTCACAGATAGGTCAAAGGACTTGCTTTGGGGGTTCATAGCTATAGTTGTTCTGTGAATCTAAGAGATTCTGGCAAAGAAATTTAACTCAATGCCATTACCAAAGGCAGAAGAAAAACATCTCTGGGAATAGAAAAGGAGATGGAGGAGCTGACATTGCTAGGCCTGGGCTAGGGGTGGGGCAAGAGGAGACCAATGCTCAAGTGAGTTTCTAATAGGAGTGTGGATGCATTCAGCTCAGGTATGCAGCCAACCCAAAGCAGCCCTGTAAGGATGACCACAAGGGGGCAATCCTCTGCGGCAGGCAGCATGTGGGCCATCCCACCACCATCGTCTTGAATCAAAACCACCTGGCAGCCAGCCTATAAATGGAATCATCAGTAGTAGCTGCTTGGGAGTCCTCATGGGGAGATAGAGTCTCTGTTGAGTACCATGTGCAATCCGCCCCAGAAACCAAGCCTTGTGCTTGCCACTTGTCTTATCCTTCACTAATTTCACCAATAACTAAAAGCAAGCACATGATAAGGAATCCACACCACCTTTGGTGGTGACTGCATGATCACATTCCCTGGAGGAAGCCTGCCACAGCTGGAATTTTCCCTTCAGTTACAGCAAAAATCCAGAAAGCATGTTGACTTTGATGATGTGAACTACACACACACACACACACACACACACACACACACACACACACACACACACATATGTTTATGGGATGTAGCAATTAGTACAGTGTAGTCTCTTTTTAAAGGTGTACCTTTTAAAAGATTTATTTTATTTATTTATATGCATTCATTTATTTTATATGTATGAATGAGTGTTTTGCCTGCATATATGTAAGTATACCTCCTGTATGCAGTGGTTGTGGAGGCTAGAAGAGCAAGGGATTCTCTGGAACAGGAGTTAGAGATGGTTGTCCTCCTCCATGTTGGGTGATGGGAACTGAACCCATGTCCACTACAAGAGAAGCAAGTGCTCTTAAGCACTGATCCATCTTTCCAGCTCCCAATGCTACCTTTCCCCTACTATCTTGCAAAGTATTTACTATGTCTTGTTTTACACACACACACACACACACACACACACACACACACACACACACACACACGTATGTGCACACACACACACACACACACACACACACACACACACACACACACACACACACACACACAGTTTATGTAGGAGGACAGAAAAGAAGTGGAAAGTCCTGAACAGACTTTTAGGATGACATCACCCAGAATGGGGTCGCCCCTGGTAATGTATGTCTCTTATCTTCTCAGTGACACCCAAGCCAGTTTCCAAGTTTCAGGCCCTCAGACTTTTCTCAACTTAGTCACCTCAGGGAAGCTTATGATGGGGTGAAGGGGGAAGTTTTGGTAGAAATGAGTTGCTCCTCTTTCGGTGGAGGTGGTGGCTGGCAGGCAAGCGTCTATGTGTATATGTGTGTGGATGTAAGAACACATGGGTGGACACTGCTGTATTGATGGTGAACTTGTCAGGATGGATGGACAGTACAATCTACCTGACTCTCCCACTGATGTAATCAAGCCTGCCCTCCCTTCAGTCCAGAGAAAAGGGAGCCAGAGCCTTAAACCACTCAAGTCCGAGGTAACACAGTGTGGGCTCTGTAGTCAATATCTTGAATTTTTATCATGGACCTGTCCCGCTTAGCTGGGAGATCAAGCCTGCAGCCTTGCAGAGGTAGGTGCTTGTGTTGACTAGGTTTTTGCGTGCTTTTTTTTAATTTTGTTTTTGTTTGCTTGCTTCTTGGTTTTTGTTAACTTGACAGAATCTAGGGTTTTCTACAAAGAAGGAATCTTAACAGAGAAAAAACCTTCACAGGACTGCCCTACAGGCGAGTCCATCAGGTGTTTTCTTATTTGATTTGTTCATGATGTGGGAGGGCACAGTCCATTGTGGACAATGCCACCCCCGAGCAGGTAAACAGACTAAGGAGGCCAGCAGCAGCATCTCTTCATGGCCTCTGCATCAGTTCCTTCCCTGAGCATGCCTTGACTTCCCTGGATGATGGACTACATTCTGCAAGAGGAAATAAACCCTTTCCTCCCCACATTGTTTTGGGTCTTGGTGTTTATCACGGCAATAGAAAACAAACTAAGGTAGTACCGATCTGCAAGGAACTGTTTATCCTGATGATCCTGACGCAGAGCTGACCTGCTTTTCTGCTAGTGGCACAGTTAGACTGTCAGACTGTGGTTTACTTCATGGGATTATGGGGTGATTACTAGCCTGCAATATCTAAGTCATAGCTCACTGTGAAAATCAATCTTATCAAAACACGAAACCATGAAAAAATAATTCAAGTTTGATTTGCTGTCAAATATCTGAAATCAGGTGGATTAGAAAATAAAATTCAGGCTGGAGGCCTAATTTAGTGCTACGGTCCTCGTGTGGTTTGCAGGAGGCCTTGATTTAGATCGGTGGCACCTCAACAGTAAAGTAAAATAAAATAATTTTTTCATGTGAATGATGCATGTACGAGGCATGAAGCTGGAACAGAAAATAAGAAATCAGAAAACCTGCCTTCTGCACTTGCCATCTCCATGACCTTAGGCATTGACTTAACTATCCAAGGTTATCAAGTGGCATCTGCAACAAAGCTGTCCAGCACATTTGGATTTTTGGATCATCCATCTTTTTTTTTTTTTTTTTGGTTTTTCGAGACAGGGTTTCTCTGTGTAGCTTTGCGCCTTTCCTGGAACTCACTTGGTAGCCCAGGCTGGCCTTGAACTCACAGAGACCCGCCTGCCTCTGCCTCCAGAGTGCTGGGATTAAAGGCCTGCGCCACCACCGCCCAGCCGGATCATCCATCATTTAAAAGCACATAGGCCAAGATTTCCAGCTGGGCTACACTGAGACATCTCCTTTCTAACTCCTTTGGACAGAAAGGGTTCTAGCCACCATGGAGCAGAGTTTTTACCTAGTACCCACTCGGTGGGGCTGACTCAGAGCTGTCTCCACCTCCCAAGGCCTGGGGTTACTGGTACTTACCATCATAGCCAATATATACAGTGCTGGGAACTGAAGCTAGGATGTTGTGCGTGCTTGGCAAACACTCTCCCAACTGAGCTATATCCCCAGTCCTTTGTTTTTGCTTTGCTTTGCTTTGCTTTGTTTTTGCTGTATAATGCTGGCTGGGCTGATAATCATTGTAAGGCCCAGGCTGGCCTCAAACTTGCAATTATCCTCTTGCCTTGGCCTTAAGAGTGCAAGGATCACAGGCATATGTCACCTCAACACAGCTGGGGGAAAATACATTTTTTGGCACAAGTAAGCCCAACCCCAAATCCTTTCACAAATCTTATGGCAATGATAATAAATCAGCCTCTGAGATCACCAGAAAGCCAACGAACAGCGGGAAGTCATAGACATACGTGTTCATCATTAGTAAAAATGTATAATCACTGACTCCACATCATAAAGGCAATAAATAGCTAAGCCGCTGTGCTGACTGCCAGATCCAGGCTGTCAGCTGGGAAATATCGCTTAGCCCTACTAATCTTTATGAAAGGTGTTCACTACTTGAAAACTCATTTCCCCACAAAGTTAAATTAATTCTTTGTATAAAAGGGTATGCTTGATTCTCAAGTCAATTTTATCATCATCATCATCATCATCATCATTATTTTATGATAAATGAAGAAGCTGAAGAGCAGAATGGTCAGAAAGGTCACCCCAGTCATGGTTAGAAAGTGGTGGAAATGCCAGACAATTACCATGAACCTCTTGACTATGAGGTCATGAGCAAAGGAGCAGATGTCAATTCAGAACCACTGTATCGACACCCCGACATCGTACAAAGGAACAAACACACATCCCCCAGTGCTTTAAGGTAAGTCTGGATGTAGCTCAACCTAAGATGTGCTAATTGAGTGCTTCTGGGGCTTTGTTGCCTAGGACCCTGCAGACAATACCACCATGACAATCACAGTTAGCTTCTCTAGGACATTTTGCAGAATTGACCCAAATCCTGGTGTACCTCTACAAACAAACATACCTCATGGACCCCCGACATCAACACTTGGAAGCCTGATTGCTTTTTTCCCTGCCCAGTCCCTAGTACGCTTTCTATGTATTTACAGGTATTTTAAAGGAACAAACTTTGCAAAAAAAAAAGAAAATTGGAGTTGGGGGTGGATGAGATGGTCCAGCAGGTAAAAGAGCTTGCTGCCAAGTCTCACAATGTAAGTTTGATCCCCAGGACCCACATAGTGGAAGGAGAAAACTGACTTCTGTAAGTTGTTCTCACATAACACACACACAGACAGACACACACAGGCAGACACACACACACACACACACACACACACACACAGACAGACACACACAGGCAGACACACACACACAGACAGACACACGTACACGGGAGGTGGGGAGACAGATTTAAGTTAAACTCTATAAACTTCTAGCAAACAATTGCTAGCTTGCCACACATTAGCAAAGAATTCCCACAAATCTATTGGAAGCCTTGGAGGCTCCCTGGAGTTTCAGGTGGCATAGATTTTGGGAATATGGTCTTCCCTGGAAAGAGAAGGACACTTTGGGTCACCAAATTCTAAGGACCCAGGACACAAGTGGAGGAGGGGTTGTGTGCCTGCTGATAAAGACGGGGAAATGGAAAACAGGGTTCACACGGTGGCCGCCAACTCCACTACCATTTTGACACAAACACTTTACCAGCCGCCCCCACCCCTACGCAAACAGATGACTTTAGAAATATCAAAAAGATACACCTTGCCACCTCACTGATTCCAAAATACTCCTCTCACTGATGTTGAAATGCGGGTAGAAGTTCTCTTCTGCAGAAACATTACCATCTTAGTGGAGATATGGTGGATAGGATGATCATGCATGTCTGCTTGAAAAGCAGGTAAGCAATCACAGAAGAGATACAGCTCACATGTCTACCCTGTCCCCTGTCCCCATATGGGCCCCACATCTCCTCATCTTCTAAAGTGTTCTTTTGCTATTTTTTTTCAACCAGGTAGTTAGTTACATAAATCAGGCAGGCTTTCTGTGAGATGAATGGAAGGGTCCAACCTCCTGTTTCATTAACTAAACCTCATACCCCAAGAGAGTTCCCTGAACAACATCACAAAGGATGATCCACGTGAAACATAAAGAGGACATGTTGAGCTGCCATCTTTCCTAACACATTATTGCAAATCCATTTGCCATGAATTGCCTTGTGAGGGAAGAGTAAATGATAAACAGATAAAAGAAGTCAATCACTCATGTAGGCTGGGCTTGGGAGAGGTATTTTGCCATGGGTAGGAGCTGAACATCATGGCTCTATGTGGGGAAACACAGTAAGGAGACTAGTTAGAGGAGACAGGAGTCTGGCCAGGTCTCTGGGGAGACACCCTTTCCTGGAATCCAAGGAGTAAGGCTCCCTGTGCAGGAGGCAGTCTATGATCAGCAAACGAATGCCTCAAATGCCTGCTGAACTGGGATTGAGCTCATCAACGTCAGGATTTTAAGCCTTGTGCTTCTTTGGTTCCTAATTTTCTTCTGTTGTAGAAAACAGCCGTTGAGGGTGTGAACACATACTGTTAGTTAGTTTGTTTGTTTTTCCATTTTCTGCTCTGAAAGCATACCTATGTCATAGAGACCTAGAAATCACACATAGCAGGGCAGCTGGCATGCCAGAGCTGGGGAAGGTCTCTTTTTGGCAGGTTCAGTTTATTCTGGCTTGGTGCCTGGACACAGACTTGAGGTCTGCAGAATGTGATTAATAATCGGCAGACAGTCTGCTCCTCAGGTGATTCTCCTATCATCTGGAGGGAGCTTGGGAGGGAGGTGTGAAGACTGCCTGGAAGTGGGGAGAGTGCGGGCTGGGCATGAGATCCTCTTTTTGACAGTGATGCTGAGGGCTGGCCATCTGCTTTCAGAGCCATGAGCTGTAGCAGCATAGGATGCGAGGGCTGTGAGCTCGGCATGCTATCCGGGCTGACATTCCCCTGTCCTCCACCATGTTACCCCGACCTGCTCCTCAGGACCTGTCAGGAGGATACCCAAAGACTTGTTCAGTGGGGCCCAGTCCCTTGCTAAGGAGACTTCTAGAGTAAGCCAAGGTTGTAATATGTTCTCTGTCTCCCCTACCCCTCCTCCTTTGGACAAATTCTCTTAGTCTTTGATGTCTAAATACTGGTTCATTGGTCAGCAGCCTTGGAATCCCTGACAGCCTGAAGAACTACTCAAGTGTAGGCCCCAACTATACCAGGTGAATTTAAATGTGCATTTTCCAAAATCTTCAAATGATTCCTCCCCTCCTCATGTTACATTTGAGAAACACAAGGCTAAATGATCACCTGATAGAAACTTTCACTCACAATGTTTGAAGAAGCCCAGAAACACAAAGTTATCTGCAGATTATCTTTCTTATTATGTCATAGAGTTGTCATATTATTATCATTGCTGTTGAATTTTTAAATTCATTGTTTCTTAGATGTCTACATTAAATTTTAGTTGTTCTCATCTCCCATTATCCCCTCCTATACTGCTTCCTCTCCCACTGAAACCTTCTTCTCAGCCAGTCCTCCTCCTCTAATGTTTGTGTGTGTGTGTGTGTGTGTGTGTGTGTGTGTGTGTGTGTGCATGCCCATGTGCATGAGTCTCCTACTGAATTTCATTATGGTTGTTTGCATGAACACAGGTGGGAGATTATTTACTGGTGTATAGGCAACTCACTGGTGCCGACTATTAACTGTCAACAGTCTCTCAGGAGGAGTAGGCCTCATGAGCACCCATGATGAAATATTGACAAACCCAATCTTGCCCAGGCCTTGGCAAGTAATGGCAGCTACAGTGAGCTCCTGAGGTCAATGGCCCTGTCATGTACAAAAAACATTCTTCTGCAGCACACCTCCCCAGCCTTCTGGGATGGTCCCTGAGCCTTGTAGAGAGTAATGGAGATGTCTGTCTCTTTTAGGGTCAAGTGCTCTACTCTCACTTAGTCATACTTTGTCTCTTCTTTTGTCAAGAACTGCGTTTTTCCTGAGATCCAAGTTTTGCCTGGAATGGTGAAGATGTGAGAACTCTCGTTCCTTGTCAGAAAGTTAAGAAATTTTTATTGAACACAATGGTACTGGGAAATTAATTCCTTTCCCCTGAAAACTAGAAAGAAAGATGCTAAAAGATCAGGCTTCACTGGGAAGAAAGCATTTGGGGGACAGAAGCAAGGCTAGATCTAAAATATTGC
This sequence comes from Peromyscus maniculatus bairdii, assembly GCF_049852395.1. Lineage (NCBI taxonomy): Eukaryota > Metazoa > Chordata > Mammalia > Rodentia > Cricetidae > Peromyscus > Peromyscus maniculatus. The sequence continues at coordinate 39,307,259 of NC_134857.1, read as the reverse complement.
CACCCCCAGCACACACTACTGTGATTTAACTGGAACCCCCTCCAGAGTTGGAGAGCAGCCAAAGCCATTCTTCCATTCCCACCAAAATCACCCTCCAACATTTCCACTTAATAGAAAAACCCAATGGCATTTTGAAGACAAAATGTCCAGGTGCATATTTATTTGTAGAAGGACGTGGACCAGAGCACATCTTTTCTGCAAGCAGCAGTAAGCCATGGCTGTGCATACCGAAGTAGTAAGCAAGTCCTCTGAGGTAGAAAGGTCAAACTCACCCCAGAATGGATAGTAGCCTCTATTTATTTTCTCTCCGAAAACATCATAGCAAACAGGTGCACCAGACATGCATAATCATCACCAAGATGAAGTACACCCTCTCTCAAGCTGCCTTAGCTGATGCAGGGTCCCATGAATGAACAGAATCCATTTCAGTGTCTAAAACTTATAGACACATGTCAATTCCTTTGAATTTGCCTTTGATTTAACCCAGCAACTGGATGGGGTTATCTTTGATGTACAAGGCGACATCATCTTTCTGAACTAATAACAGTCATACTCACAGTGCCTGCATTCTAATTCTGCCTGGTTTTGTGACACATGCTTTGTCACAAAAAAGATATAATTTTCTATAAGATATAATTTTCTATAAGCTGCCCCGGTTGTGCCTGTCACACAAGCTGAGAACATGCTGTCTGTCTTTGATCTGGGCTACTTTTATTCAGGATACATGCATAGCAAACCACTTTACAAAACTGATGTAGTGGCTCCCTTGGGATCAATGGGCATTCATGCTTCCTGCCTCATACAATGCTCGTGGTGTCTCACTCTGGAGCAATAGGCAAGCGTGTCTAATGCCCATTATCAAAGACTCAGGTTCCCTAAGCTTCAGGTTCTACAGTGTAACTCTCGGTGTATTGGAATGTTGCTTGGCTCTGTGTGTGGCCCTGTAGGGACTGGGGAGCCAGCACAAGATGTTGGTGCTCTACTGCTTGTATCATGAGCAAGAGAGGCCTTTGTCTCTGACCCAAGTCACTCCATGCTTCTGTTATGCATTAGCTTGGGGAGGGGGTTTAAAAAATCATAGCCTCTCTTCAGTTCTGGAAAGAATCAACATTCTATATAATTATATCATATTTAATCCCATGGGCAAAATTTAAAAAACACTGTGATCTTTGCCACATGTGAACAGAGTTGTTAACATGAAACTGTTGACATCTACAAGGATTCTGACTGAAGTCCATCCCCAGAGAGGCTTTAACTTCTAGGTAGTGTTTATATATATATATATAAACATATACATATACATATACAATTGATGTGTGTGTATACATAATGTGTGTTGCCATATATACTATATATCATATGTGTGTATATATGTAAATCTTGCTGATAAATATTATATACAAGTTAGTCTATGTCTAGACACTTCAATACAGATTCATACTAGAAGACATGTTTGAAAAGAAGCATGCTGAAGGGGTACAGAGGGGAATGGCATTCCGCAGGAGATATAGAGATTAATTAGATCCAGACTTTTATCCACTTAATAGTTTACAATTTCATAACAAAATAAGTACCCTAATGATAAAACACAGTAGAGTAGAGAAAACACAGCATAAAAGACCTGTTCAGACTCAAACCAGAAAGATGTTATGTTAAGTTGTGGGCTTAGGATCCAGGTCTGTTTTAGGGGATGGGCAGGAAGTCAGGTCAGGAACTCCAGCAAGGCAATAACTAAAGCAGAGGCCATGGAGAAACACTACTTACTGGCTTGTTCCCTATGGCGTGCTCAGCTAACTGCCTTTCTTATACAGCCCAGGCACACTTGCCTAAAAATGGCATGGCCCATAGTAGGATGGACCCTCCTACATTCATTAACAAGTAAGAAAACCCCCACAAGTATGCCCATAGGCCAATTTGATGGAGGCAATCCCCAGCCGAGACTCTCTGAGATAACTAGGAGGCTAGGTGATAGATTCAAGACTGTTTTTCAGTGGGAGTCAAGACCTAATGAATGTAGGTTACCTGGGTTTGAGGAAAGTGTGTGGGGGAACAAAACCAAAAGTTACAGAAACTGAGGGCACCTAAGAAATAAACATTCTCAACTGCAAGGTCAAATCTTAGTGTTCAAATCAGAAATCCATGAAACACAGGTTTACATGTGAAACAGGAAAAGAAGAGCTAGAGTTCTGAGGAGGGGGTGTGCTCATGCAGCACGTAACATTCATTTACAGACTGCCATTCTTTTAGCATTCATCTTCAAATGGCACTAGCCAAGTGTCTAGTACATGTTGCATTTAGACCCTTCATGGAAGAAGCATTTTTGTAACATAATGTCAGACACCAAATGAAGGCCCTCGGTAACTATTTCTTTAGTAATTTACAAATCAGTTCTATAATATGCTAAGACCTGGTTCTGACATCTGCAAAGGTTGTAACATTTCAGCAGAATCATTCACTTTGCTTAAGCTTTAGTCTTTTTGTGTAGGGCTAGTAGCTCTCTTTAGATAGTATGGCTATAAGTGCAAATGTGTATTTTCCCAGCAAATATATGACTTTTACAATTATGGCACTTAATATTAGAAAGTCAAGCATAGATAACACTTCTGTGTTCCTAAGACACTAATATCAGACACATAACCTCATCAAGGCACATGGTAATTAACCTAGTCACTCAAATTAGTATATGAGAGTATATGTCAACAACCTGATAACTCTTGTCCCCTTAGGATTCCTTGTAGCTTGTGTTTTTGATAGTAAAGCATTTTTACATGTGTATATGGACCTTCAGAAATAAGTATGTGATACTGTTTTGTTTTTTATTTTTTTATTAATTCTTTTAGAAGTTTCTACAAAGTGTTTTGATTATGTTTACTTCCCTGCCCCAACTCTTCCCAGACCTACTCCTCTTTCTTACCCACCCAACCCTTGCATCCTCATTGTTTATAACACTCGTCAAGTCCAAGTTGTGCCAGCCATATACTTTTGGATGTATGGTCTTCTACTGGAGCATGGTCAACTTACCACAGGCAACAATCTTAAAGAGAACTGACTCTATGTCCTCCCAGAAGCTATCAATTGCCAGTAGTTCCTTGGGGCAATGGGATAGAGTTTATACCCAGGTCACAGGGCCCAAATAAGAATACCTGGGCAGATCATCAAAGGGTAGCTGAGAAAACACCATTTTGAAGAAATTACTGTTGTAAACATGTCTGTAAAACTACAGAATTCATCACAATGATTAATTAGGAATCATCAAGGGTTGCATGCCTTTGAATTCAGAACTCCTTGTCAATAGAATAGTGAAAATGTTAAATCTTTGCAGACAGGTAGACAATGTGCTTCCCTGAGTAGTGCCTATTTAAATTTTAAATAGTTTAATGAACTTAAGAGAGAGCAAAGATGCATTCTCTAAGAGCATAGATTTTATTTATTCCGTGTGCTGTAGAGACTTAATTAAAGCCTTGTTTCATTTCCCCTCACTTTCAAAATTCGCATTCTCATATTTGAACTCAATAGAAGCTGACCTTGTTCCCAGTCATGGTGAACTTTCCAGATCACCTAGTAAGCCTGAGGTCTCACAGCTAGGCTGGCAAAGACTCAGGACAACAGACCATTCTTAGTATCTTATGATGGAGTTTGAGGCTGAGGAAATCCTTGGGCTAGTCCCTAGAGCACCAAAGGGGAAATGGAAAGGCAGGTTGCCAAATATTAAGTGTCAGGAACCCTGCTTGCACCAGGAATGAGAGTCAGGGTGGTCTGCAGACAAGAGTTTTCAGCAATAAAAAAAGAAAACTGTGGTTGAATGTTCCTTAACAATGGTATGTCTGTGAATGAAATCTCTAAGCACCTTAGTTTGCCATGTGGGAAATGGAGAGCATGCAGAGGTATGCATGAAAAGTCTTGTTCTGGGCACAGTACCTCTAGATCTCAAGTCTAAAGCACAGAAGATAGCTCAGCTTTAATCCAGATGTCCACTCCAGGAAGTGCAGCCAGTTCTACTGAGCTATCAAGGCCTCATGCTCTGAATTATAGTGGAAATTTTTACATGAGCTAATGTGACAAATTGAGCTCCCTGTTTCCTCTGTTAAATGTCTCTGCTTCTATTTTCTGCCCTCTGGAGGCATGTGACAATGGAAGAACACAAAGGGAAGACAGATGACTGATGTGGTAGCTCTGTGGTAGAGCATTTGCCTGATGTGCACACAAGGTCCTGGGTTCCATCCCCAGAACAAGAAAGAAAAAGAGGGAGGGAGAGAAGGAGGGAGGGAGGGAGGGAGGGAGGGAGGGAGGGAGGGAGGGAGGGAGGGAGGGAGGGGGGATGGATGCATGGATGGATGGATGGATGCATGGATGGATGGATGGATGGATCAATGGATGAATGGAGGTAGGAGGGACAGAGGGACAGAGGGACAGAGGCTGTATGAGAGAAAGTTGTAATATGTAAATATCAACTTGCTTTTCTGCATGGTCATCATATTCTTTCAGAGAGGACTTCCATATCAGGTGTATGAGTTATGTTGGCTAGAAATGTCAAAAATAAGAACTCAGTGCTGATCATATGCTTTCTGTTAGTGTAGCCATGTAATCCTACAGATATGAGTTGACAAGCGCTTTCAAATCTACAGGAGTGAATCCCCATGTATTTTACTGAAGCAAGCCACCATTTGGACTCATTTATGCTCAGTTGAAGAACAAGAATTCTCAGTAATATTTATTTCATTATTTCAAAATTCTAATAATGTAAACCATTAATAATATCTGGATTAAATTAATTTATCAATATATAAACTAAATGAATTTATTAATAATATATTAATTAAAAGGGATTCTCGACATGAGCGCAACATAACACTAATTCTGATAAATCATTGTATACCTTGGGTGTTTTAGACAAAGAGACACTGTCTTAGTTAGGTTTCTGTTGCTGTGGCAATGACTATTAATTAACCAGCTTGGAGAGGGAAGGGTCTAATTGGCTTACAAGTGCTGATCACAGAAAATCATGAAAGGAATTTAGGGCAAAGAATATGGAGGCAGGAACTGAAGAAGGCCATAGAAGACTGCTGCTTCCTAGCTTGCTCTCCATGGCTTGCTCATCCTGCTTTCTCATACAACCTGGCCAGGACCACCTGCCCAGAGGTGGTACCACCCACAGTGTGTTGGGCCTTCTAACAATAATCATTAACCAAGAAAATGTCCAACAGACTTGCCTACAGAAAAATTTGACAAAGGCATTTTTTTTCATTTTGAGGTTCCCTCTTCCTAGATGACTCTGACTTGTGTCAAGCTCACAAAAAATACCAAACCAGTACAGATGCTCAAGAAACCACTAAGAATCTCCTCTTGCCTATAGTTCGATTTCATGGAATGGCTTTCCTTAAGAAATCACTTTCACGGGCCGGGCGGTGGTGGCGCACGCCTTTAATCCCAGCACTCGGGAGGCAGAGGCAGGCGGATCTCTGTGAGTTCGAGGCCAGCCTGGGCTACCAAGTGAGTTCCAGGAAAGGCGCAAAGCTACACAGAGAAACCCTGTCTCAAAAAACCAAAAAAAAAAAAAAAAAAAAAAAAAAGAAAGAAAGAAATCACTTTCTATAAATAAAGTCATTCCATGCTTTATGAGTCAAGCAAATGGAGAGAGAGAGAGGGAGACAGAGACAGAGACAGAGACAGAGAGGGGGAGAAAGAATCTCTGTGTGTATATATCTGTGTGTGAATGTGTGTGTTTGCATCTCTGTGTATGTACCTCTGTATGTATGTCTCTGTGTGGGTGCATCTGTCTGTACATGTGTGTCCCCTGCATGTAAATGTGTGTATGTTTCTGTGAGTATATGTGTGAATGCGTGTGTGTGTGTGTGTGTGTGTGTGTGCAAAAGAAGAGTGACAGCCCAGAGCAAGCACTATAAAAGCTTTGCCATTGTGTGCTCTACCAAGCACAAGACAATGAACTTCAATTCTGTGGGTCACGGCTACCCAGCAGCCAGACGGCAGGCAAGGGCCACCTTTAAGAGATTCTGAAAGGCAACAGCTGAAGAATGCCCAGAGCCAGCGATTAGTCTTGATTCGGGCAGGGAATGTCTCCAGAAGTGACTAATTGGTATTCTGCTCAGGAAAAGAAAGAACAGGAACCAGTTCTCTGGCTAAGCAAAGGAGCACAGTTCAGTAGGCACAGGTGTCCACATCAGTAGCAGTTGTCACCTTCAACAGAAGGGTGATACATGATAAGAATAACACAGAAAGGTGAAAGCTCATTTTCAAAGTCCTCTGCAGATGGTAACTCATTTGCAGTGTGTCCTTTGCTATATAGAAAAACGATCCATAGTTTACTCATGGGACGTATTCATCAATGTAATAGGCAAGCCAACACCATGTATATATGTTAATATAAAATGATTTATACATGATAATACACATGCATATGCATATATAAAGATATAAAAATCCTGCCATCATATATATATATATATATATATATACATATATATTATATAGTAATATGTTTAATTTTCTCTATGGATTATACAATTTATATGTATGGCTATATATATGCATGCATGTGTGTATATATAAATATATGCAAATTCTTAGCTCAGCAGACGCTTAGATACTTCTCATTTGTTAAGCCTTTGAATGATTTTTTTACAATTTGGCAATTATTGTGTAGTTTCAAGTAAAAGAGATGGTCTAACAAATGACTTATATAATGATAAACATTCTAAGGTTTGAATGATTCGTGTTTCTTCCCACATTTAAGAAAAAGTCAGGGTCTTGAGTGGTGGCACAGATCTTTGATCTTAGCACTTGGGAGACAGAGGCAGGTGAATTTCTATGAGTCCCAGGGCAGTATGGTCTGCATAGCCAATTCCAGGCCAATCAGGCTACATAGTGAGACCCTGTGTATAAAAAAGAAAGGAAGGAAGGAAGGAAGGAAGGAAGGAAGGAAGGAAGGAAGGAAGGAAGGAAGGAAGGAAAAATCGCTGTCTCTAAGCATGCTTATATATTACAACATACAACCTATGTACATATATATGTACAAAATGGTTTTCTTCCAACCTGCCATTTTTCAACTAACTCACATGCAGACCCTGGCAGGCGATCAAATTGCTCATAAAAGAATCATAAACAAACCCACAGCATTTCCACCACTGGCTTTAGTTTCTCCTCTACCCATCATCTCCCATGAGAGCCAAGAACACTGGCTGGAATTCCCTGCCCTCTCCTTCCTCTGGTGGAGGTAATATGAACAGAACACCAGAAGCACAGTGCCCGGGGGGAGGAGGGCCTCCATAGCACTCTGGCTTCTCAGTCTCATGTTGATAACCAGCAACTAACAGAAGTGCCTCACAAAACATCTCCACACTCCCCAGCACACCAGGCAGGCTCTAAAACCTCAGAGATACCCAGCACTCATTCTCAGTGGTTCCATGCACTGTGTTGGTTGGGTAAATCAAAGCCTGATTTGTGATCAGTGTCTGTCAGCGTTCCCTGGGATGGGCTATCTTTAAAACATATTTCCATGGCAACTAGTTTAGAAACATATTTCACTAGAGAGCCTCTTATGCTAGGAGAGCGAGGAAAATCCAAGTGGCCCTTTCTTATCAAAGCTTTTGCTACCAGGAAAGCAACTGAGGGTATGTGGGGAAACCTCTTAACAGACAAGGAAGTATAGCATCAAGTACCCTGGGTCATGCCAGGCTTTGGGGATAGTTGGGAAGCCAGCTTGCTAGCCTTGCCAAAGTCACCATTTCTCTGCACAGGGCAATTGTTCTCTGCCTCCTTCTTAAGTTTTTTCAACACCAGCTTTGATGCTGAAAGTCCACCTCTGCCTTCCTTTGCCCAGCCCTGTCTAAAATGCATGTCCAGATGTGGCTGTTTCCAAGGTTTATAGCTGCAAACTCCTGCTTGTTCAATGGAAACAAAAACAAGTGATGAGCCACAATCTTGGATGTCTGGTACCTTACGTCTACTCGGAAATTTTAAATTGTTCTGCAGCCTAGGATTGAGGCACACTCTAGCAACCCTGGAAATCCTGAATGTTTAACCTTCTGTTAAGAAATACTGTGGATTCTCCATAAAAGTGGCTTTTGGGATAAGACCTCTATCACCCTTCTTTCAGGGCCCAGGAGAAGTATTAAACTCTGGCCAGAGCTAGTACTTGGTGTAATTCCACAGAGCAATGGCACCCAGAGTGTAGTGATTTGGTGGCAAGCATTCCTTTGCCCCTGAGCATGCCTTGAATTAGAGACATTCCCTTCTCAATGAAGTGTGACCCTGTATGTCTCAGTCTTCTGCAAAGTCAAACAAGGCAGATTTAAAAGCTGCTGAAAAGAATATAGAGTCCAAAAATATAACAATAAAAAATTACCTTGGAAAGGAGAGTTTAGTCCAAAATGCTTAGGCAAGAACATTTTGCTGAAAGACCTATACTTTCAAAGAGCAGGTTCAGATTGCATGGCAGAAATTCTCCTGTTTGGAAGCAGAAACAGAATCACCAAGATTGTCCAGTACCAGGATTCACCCTGGGTTTTAGCATCCTGTTCTCTATTGATTTGTGGTTGGTCTCCATTTCAGCTTTCTTCATGATGACTATTGATCACCATGATGGATCATCTATTCAGCAAACTTCACTGATCATTAAATGGCTGGATGAATAGATTAGCCAGTTGAAGGTCTATTCATTTAGTGCACATTGCCATGGACCATGAGTCCAGGGGGACCTCAAGACTTCATTCTCCCACCTCTCTGTAGGACCTCATGATTCCAGAAAGGAGCTTGTATGCTGGAGAGTCCCTCCTTTCCTTGTAACTCCCAAGAGGCTTGTATTCTTTGATTGCTGTGGCCAAGCCCATGTATGTGACATGGAATGAAGATATAATTTTAAGATAATTTAGTGGAAGCAGAGTGAGGCACTAAAACAGACATTTATGGCAGAAAAACATAAAAGAGTGCCCTGGAATCGTATGATAACCTGAACACCAACCTGAAAACATTGAACTCAGGAGCCACAGTGAAACCTTTTCTAAATTGCCTATAAGGCCTTTCTTAATTGAACAATATTTCAAGGCAAATATGTAAAATGCCTGTGAGAAGAAAATAGTCCTTATAAAAAGTTAAAGATTCCTATTTCAAATGATGTATATACCAATTACAGTTTTTCTTTCATCAATTCCAATACCTGGCCAAAACAGGTTTCCTAAGAACATTTACAGGGCACACTGATTATCTGAGATCTAAGCTGTATCCTTCAAAGTGAAAAATCCAGCTTAAGACTAGATTAAGTTCCCAGATTGAACCGGGAACTTTTCAGTCATATAAGCTGGCTTGTGGGTAAAAGGAAGAGAAATTCATGGATGATTTGACTCTTACAGACATCTCTGCTCAAAGGGATCCACACTTGCACTGTGAATGACAGAGGAGAGGTATGAGCCTTCTAGCACCCACTTCTCGAGCAACCTCAAGGAGACTAATAAAAGAGTGTGCCTTCAGAAGGTACTTCTGGTACTGATGTGAGGTGCTGGGCTCCAGTCTAATTGGATGAGCTGTCAGGTGGCAAATGGAGGCATGGGTATGGAGAAGTCTTTCCTCTCCAGGAAGGTCCTAGAATCCCACTCCACCAAGGAGTGAAGAGCAAGGCAATGTGATTGTCAGTCAATGATAGTCAGGATGGGGCACTGAGTGTGTGGGTCTTGTACATTGGAAAGTCCTACCACATACTATTACAGAAACGGGACAATGTCTTCATTAGACAAAAACATCAGGCAGTCCAGTGGATTAAGACTTAAGATTCCACAGACATCAGGTTTTTGGCAATGAAGGTGAAATTATTTATATGCACAAACTGATGTTAACGCTGATAACTTCAACTATTCTTAAAGTATTTTTTTTCTTTAAGGGTATTTGGAAGAACATCAGGTAGAAATAAAAGGCTGATTTTTCTATTCGAATTCCAACTCTCATTTTGTCAGCTTTCACCTATGTGCCTGGATGAGGTCCCTCATGTGGTTGACTCAGACATCTCCCCCAGTCTCTCCACACACATCTCCATATGTCTTTCAGCCTCTCTGGAAGCTAAGTGTGCCCACATGACCAAGTTCTGGCAAGTGCAAAAGTGAAAGGAAGTGATGTATGTCACCATTGGTCTGTGCCCAAGAAGCTTGCATTAATTTCAATATCAATCTTAAGAGGACATAATCAGAAGGAGCCAGGCTAAAATCTATTCTGTGGATACCTACCTGCAAAGCTTTTGTTAAATGAACAAACAGTATTTCCAACCAGAGTATATAAAAACTGAAAGTCTCTAAAAAGTGGCAGAGATCAGAGTCTTAGTCAGAGGATGTTTTTCACTAGATGTTACAAAAGGAAGATAATCTTTAATTAAAACAACACAGATTGGGGTGTATAGAACACAACAATTGTGAGCACTGTTTGCATTACTTAGTTCAAGTTAATCTCAACTTCTTTTTATTAAAAGGCAATGAATATTATCTAACTTTCAGGGAAATTAAAGAATGAACTATAGTGTTATCTATCACAAGGTAAGTGCTAAATAGTGACCTGTCTTAGTTAGAGTTACTGTGGTAGTTTGACTGTAATTGGCCCCCATAATCTCATAGGAAGTGGAGCTATTAGGCAGCATGGCTGTGTTAGAGTAGATATGGCTGCATTTTCACCAATAGCCTCTCCTGGGTTCTCTTCATAAATATGCATTACATGCATGCCTGGACTAGAGGAAGCCAGAAGAATACAATGGATCTCCTGAAACTGGAGTTACAGCTGTTGTGAGCTGCCATGTGGGTGCTGGGAACTAAACCCAGGTCCTCTGGAAGAGCAGCTAGTGTTCTGAACTGCTGAGCCACACATCCCCATCCCCTGCCATGAGTGTTGCTTTATTTAACTTTTTCTCTCTTATCAATGGTAACTAAATCATGTCTACTTATTATAAGGGAAATATACCACATTTGTAAAACAAAAGCATAACACCACTCCCATATGGAAAGAACAAGAAATTTGATAATTATTACAGATATATTGGCAAGATGTGTGACCTTGTTTTCTATTCTTGTTTTCCCAGCCTCAGTTTCCTCATTTACCCTGCAGATAAAACAGCCTACACCCCAAAGGGACCATGTAGGAATTGTATCTGACAGCAAGTATAAATCTATCCTATAGAATTTAGGATTCCATAAAATGTAGTGTTAGTATTCTAGGTTATTGTATGAAATCCACAAACCCAAATGGACCAGTGTGAACACTATCCTCCCAAATAACGTCTGATTTTCACTGGATTATCCAAGCTAATGTTCATTATTGCAGTGCTTTTAATGTGAGTGGGACTGTTTCTGCCACTACTTCCCTATCTTCTAATGTGTTTAAGCTGACGAACTAACTAACTGCATTTGTGTGTCTGGAGTTTCCCATTTGCTTTTCATTCTGAAGGAGGAAAAAATGGCATCTCTAGCAAAACATCTCTTATGCCCAAACTGGATCTGACAAAACAAGGAAAAAATTTTAATTAAAAAAAAAAAAAAGCAAGATCCTTGATGTCTTAACACTCATTGAAATAGAGAAGTGTTCTCAAAGCTGGGGGGCCTCTTTAGGGTCAAACCAAACAGATATTAGTAAAGTGAGTTTTAATGAGAATCTACAAGCCACTTTAAACTTTTCTATATATTGTCTCCATTTGACAATTTATAATCTCTAGAAACTTCTCATGAAATTTCTTACTATGACTAAAGATTATGAAGAAGCAAAACTTCCTGGAATAGAGCTTGGTACATTGCTCAACCCTTGTTGAGGTGACTGTTCTTCAGACAGCTAAAACGCTGAATACTTGATGGATGTGCGTCCAGCCTTGAAACAAGAAAGTATCAGACCTTTCTGTGTGCTCTAATACTTTAAAGGAGATTTAAAAACAACAACAACAAAAAAGTCCACTGGGTATGTGGGATGTGGAGCTTTGAAAGAGTGCAAGGAAAATACTTTCTGTTAATACCTCAACAAAAATTGATGAAACCATGCCAAATGATTGAGGCTCACATTAGCACAGTCATATAATCTGAATGGGACCATCATTGTATAGACAGTCTGTAGTTAACTGAAATAGCTCGTATTTTTAAAATAAATAGGTTTCTCCATTTATATGACAAGGAGTCTTGGAAATATGGAGGGGAAAGGAGTTTTTTACAAGTATCCCTCAATTTCTACAGGAAAAGAGATAAAGGTGCTGGGGAGATGACTCAGTAGATAAAGTGCTTACTATGCAAACATGATCTGAATTTGAGTCCCCAGAAGCCACAGAAAGCCGGGTGTGGTAGCCTTCATTCAGAGTTCAAGCGCTCTCACGGAAAGATGGGAGACAGACAGCTGAATCTCCAGAAGCCCATGAGCCAGCTAGCCTGGCACACATAGCAACAGACCTGATTGCTAGGGAGCCCCGATTCCTAGAAGTGCTCAAGACTTGTGGAGAGATGGAGAAGGCAGCATACTACTGTTACATTCTAGTTGGCAGCGAGAACTCCAGCTTGTTCCAGTTTGTGCTACTCGGAGCCGTTATCCACAATTTCCTGAGGCTGAACTCCAACCCCCAAGTCCCGTGTATAGGTGTCTAGAATGAGGCTAAACCACAAATGTTCAATCCTCTTCTGAGTGGCCAGCCCAGAGCTGAGCCTGGGCCGCCAAACTGCACAATTCCCTGATAGACTGAAAGTACACCACTATTTTTAACCCCAACTGCTTCTCCCCATATTACATTGTGATTGGATGGGACTCCCAACTGTCTTTATGTGGTTTTTCCTTTTAAAACTGGCTGCTGACGGCTGGGCGGTGGTGGCGCACGCCTTTAATCCCAGCACTTGGGAGGCAGAGGCAGGCGGATCTCTGTGAGTTCGAGGCCAGCCTGGGCTACCGAGTGAGTTCCAGGAAAGGTGCAAAGCTACATAGAGAAACCCTGTCTCGAAAAACAAAACAAAACAAACAAACAAACAAACAAACTGGCTGCTGTCTCCACCTCAGGGATGCGGTCTGGAGCCCGAAAACTGCTGCCTTCCTAATATATCAGTTTAAAAAAAAAAATTGCTCAAACTTGGTCTTTTGTGGTGCATTATTCCCGGGTTCTCAGACCCTAACACTACAAGTGATACAGAATTTGTGGGAATGAGAGTTTTGGGGGAAGAAGGATGACCCTGGAGCCTGGTCCAATGCACACAGTTTTAATTTGGGGATCATAACAAACCTTCAAGAATAAGTAAAATATCCCCTCAGAAAATGGAGGTGTGTTAATCAGGGTTCTCTAGAATAACAGAACTTATAGAATGAATCTTTCTCTCTCTTTTACATATACATACATATATATATATATATATATATATATATATATATATATATATATACATATGTGTGTGTGTTTGTGTATATATACATATATGTATATGTATGCATATATATATGTACACACACACATGATTTATTGGATGTGGTGGTATTCTAATTGTACTGAAATGTGATTTTGATTGTTTGTTAATAAATAAAGTTATCCTGGGGTCAGAGCTATTAGAGCCATAGACAGAGCGTGGCAATGGTGGCACACACCTTTAATTCCATAGATCTCTGTGTGTTCAGGGATACAGCTAGCATTGGAGACATACACCTTTAAGACCTAGAGGGCTGTACATACAGACAGTGATGAGGCAGTCACATGTTTGAGTTTACAACCAATGAGAAGTCAGAACAAAAGTCTATGAAAACACATACAGACAGGAAATAGCTCTCTTTCGGGAAGCTAGGACCACCACAGGAGGAAGGGTGAGATTTTAGCTCTGACCTCTTGGCTTTTTCTTTTACATTGGTTCTGTGTTTCTTATTTAATAAGACGGTTGGTTACATCTACATTCGATGACTTACAGGCTGCAGTCCAGCTATTCCAACAATGGCTAGCTGTGTTTGGAGAGTCAAAAACCCCAGTAGTTGCTTGGTCTACAAGGCTGGATGTCTCAGCTGGTCTTCAGTATATTCTGGATTCCTGAAGAAGTACGCTCCAATTCCAGTGAAGGAATGGATTGCTGACAAGGCGAGGGCAAGCAGACAAAGAGCAAAACTTCCTTCTATGTTCTTATATACACTCCCAGTAGAAGGTGTGGCCCAGATTAAAAGTGTGCCTTCCCACGTCAAGATCCAGATGTGTGTGTCTTCCTACTTCAGAGGTCTGGACTAAAAGTGGATTCACCTCAATCAAGCAAAATAAATAAATAAATAAATAAATAAATAAATAAATAAATAAATAAATAAATCTCTCACAGATGTGCCCTCCATTTCTAGATTTTAGCTCCTTCCAGATGTAGTCAAGTTGACAACCAAGAATGGCCATCACAGTAGGCAAACCCTGTAACTGTGACTAAAGGTCAGGTTGGGATTTTGAGACTTTTACGTACCCATATGTCTGTCTCAACAACTCTTATTAGGCTCCATTGGTTCAAGATAAGAAGATTCAAGTTAAAGCTTGCTCCTCTAACAATATTTTTAAGTGGCATGTGCTAAATTTAATAAGAAATAATTTCCTATCCTTCCAATGAAGCTTACTTACATTTGAGCACAGATAAACTAAAGCCAAAAGTTTATGCAAAAGTCCCTTGCTGGGGCTGGAAGAGAGCTGAGCTGACAGATAGAGTGGTCTCTCCAAACACATCCAGGAGTCAAGAACACCAGTGGTTCTCAGCCTTCCTAAGGCTGCAACCCTTTAAAACAGTTCCTTACATTGTGGTGACCCCCAACCATAAAATTAATTTCATAACTGTAATTTTGCTACTGTTGTGAATTTTAATGTAAATATCTGTGTTTCTGATGGTCTTAGGTGACCCTTGTGAAAGGGTCATTTGACCCTCAAAAGGGCCACCACCCACAGATTGAGAACTGCTGCCCAACATTTAAGAAAAGTTACACGTGGGGGTATTGGTGTAGAAAGGACAGTGCAGAAACAGGAGCATGCTCTGTCCTTGAAAAATAAAATCCACCAGACCCCAGGAGCAGCCTGAACTTTCCAGGCTCACCTATGCGCTTCCTTTCCAACATGATCTCAATTCTATCATTTAAACCAGGTTTCTTCAAAATTTTCCCACTCATGACCCCTTTCCCTTGAAAAGAATTTAAACTACATCAGGTATATGGGTATATAAAATAGGTATATGAATCAAGTATTTACCAAAGAAGTCATAAATTTAGTTTGGTATACCTATTTTTTAATTTGTTAAAGACAAAATAAAATTTGCATACTAATGAAATGGTTGTGCTTGTTTATTTTTATATAAAGAAATAAATCTTGACTGAATGTTGATACGGTAGGACACAGAAGACCTTCATCATTTCTCAGAGTTGATCAATATTTCGGTTTTATAACCATTAGCACTGAGAATACAGCTTCACATAAATAAATAGTATAAAATAAAGGGAGTATGTTTAAGCTCAACTCAGAAACTATTGGGAAATCTTTCCTAAATTCAAGACAAGATTTATTTAATATTTTAAAAAATAAACTCGCAGTCAACAAACTTTTAAAATCAAATTTTCTAACATATTCCAATCCAAACATATACTAGCTTGATAATACTTATATACTTGATATATTGAGGAGTGAGAGAGCTATTAAAATTTGTTGCTTTCTTTAGTTAAACCAGTATAAGAGCTGAGGATTTTGCAAGTACAATAACAACCCTGTTTTCAGACCATAGAACAGTCTGGAAATTGAGCCAAGGTGTTTCAGACAATCTTTGCTATTGTCTAGAATCATGCCTTCACATTTAAGCATACCATTCACAATTAAGGCTGTAGTGAAGTCATGTAATTGAAACATGGGCAAGCACTGAGAGAAACACCATGGGTCCATTACACACATGATCTTGAATTACTTTTGATTGTAGTGCATTTATTGTTGCTTAGTTTTTCACAGCCCTTACATTCATTAATGGGATCCCACATGTGATCATAGTCCACAGTTTAAGGAATTGGGGTTTAAATGGTGATTAGCACAGAGACCCACAGCTAGTCAAGGTATAGAGAATAAAAGACTGTGGAATGCTCAGCCCTAAATGGGACGTCTGAATCCCAAACCCACCTCACAAGGCTCAGGGGTCATTGTGGAAGAGGGGACAGAAAGATTAAGAACCATAGATGACAGATGACCAAGGAAACACTGTTTCTGTACACAGCCAGGCAGTAACACAAATGATCTTACTTTGGCTGTGACACAATCCACAAGACTACTTCAAGCTCAAGCTAGACCAAATCCTAGCTTGGAGATAGGAGGTAGGCACAAAGCCCAGCCCTAGCTGAAAAAACTACGGGCAATTGATAGCTGCTGGGTGAGAAAGAATTGGGTTCCTATTAGATCTACTATGCTCAAGTGAATGGCTACACATGTAAGAACACAGGGCAATCCAAGTTGGACTCAATACATTTTTTTAAAAAAAGAGAGGACAAGAGAGAGGGTGTGGATATAGGAGGAGTTGGAGGACTAAATATGACCAAAACACATTGTACAAAAATCTTAAAGAACTAATAAAATTAAAGAAAAATCAACTAAAAGTCACAATATCTGCAGGTAAGAAATTCAGAGGAAGTGGTGAATTAGAGACCAGGGACTGATTCTAGTTAAAGGTCAAGACACAGTTATTCCCAAAGGTATTCTGAGCACATGGGTATGATGGCATGGAAACATCATTAGGCCGAACTCAGTAGACAGAGGAATGAGCTCCCCATCCTGAGGTTTATACCACCTGGGTTAAGACATCAAGGACTCTGCATAGGAAGCTCAAAGCCAAGAAAAGGGCCTACTGAGTTTTAAAGGGAGAATTGATATACAACTTGTGAAATGTACTACTGTATATAAATAAGAAACAGGATATTGCCGAGGATGGGATCAAGTTGGGGTCAGGTATCTTGGGAAATGCTAGCTTATGTTTCACTGACATTAAGCTAGAGTTCTCATTTGGGGAGATGACTGTGCAGTTTAGGAACTGAGGAAAAGGCTCAGAATGTTTTTGCTCAACTGAAATCTGCATTTTATCCCAGCTCTTCATTCATTTTTGAGGGATTAGAATTAACAGCATCAACTCACAAAAGCCTTGTTCTTTACTACTAAATTAAATCATATTTGAATATTATGAGATCCAAATTGCTAGAGACTTTTATCTGCACTGGGCATCTCATCTAATTTTTAAATAACATGATGGATGATTATTTTCTAATTTGAAAAGACGCTATTTGTATTTCATCTTGGGCATTGGAAAGGCCTTTTTATTTGTCAGGATGATAAACTCTGTGTGCAAAAGGTCACAAAGCAAGAAATAAGTTGGCAGATTGACATTTTAATCTCATTTAACACAAACATAATTATGGGCATAAAAATCTTAAATGGAAATAAATTAAAATTATGCTCTCATTATCTTTGATTATGTTTCTATGGGCTTTGTGAAGAAAAAAAAGGACAAAGAGAAAAAGGAGAGACTTCACTGACTTGAGGGTAGGAAATATTGAGGCATGGAGGCCAATAATCCTAAGGAAGAAAGTTCTGAGGAGTTGCTACCTGTGTGTGATTATACTATTGTACCCATACAGACTTCCTAATTCCTTCAGTTAGCATGATACATGCAAGGAAACATAATTCTTAGCCTTTCTCTTTCTGATTCTCTACTTTAAATTGGATTCACTTGTTTTTCAACAGGACCATACTTCACATCAATAAAGTTTGTTGACCTTTTGGACCAACAATCTATCATGCAGATTTCAAATCAACCTAGGGCATTGCTGGGGTATAGCTATCTCTTTGGTGACATCTGTGCCTCTCCCTAGGAGTGCAAGTTCTTGATTTCAAGGACAGAAATGCTAGATTTCTTTCAATCACATCTTAGAACCACTCTTCAGAAAAGAACAAAATTCTAAATTATACATGAAACAATCTAATCAAGTAGGTATATCATCTTCACTTGGGTCCACATAATCACCTCAACAGAGGCCAGAAGTGCACACAGATGAGATTATCTAGGAAAGATCACTGGGGGCCATCTTTTCTAATAGTGTAGATATAGTTCTTCTTCTTCTTCTTCTTCTTCTTCTTCTTCTTCTTCTTCTTCTTCTTCTTCTTCTTCTTCTTCTTCTTCTTCCTCTTCTTCTTCTCCTCCTCCTCCTCCTCCTCCTTCTACTCCTCCCCCTCCTCCTATTCTTCTTCTATTTTTTTAATCTACTTAAATTGTTAACTTTTCTCTTTCTTCTGTTTATATGGTTATTGAATCTTCTATATTTTATACACTATTATTGTTTTTTAAACCATTAGTCAGTTCAGTTAGACATAATGAACCCCACAGCCTGTGTACCTGATCCAACAAAATGTTTTGTTAAAATTGCTCTAGAGATGTAAAGTTCCAGATCAAAGACTATGATTTCTTTCTAGCTTGTAGATGACCACCTCGTTATCCCTCACATGTCCTGAGGAGAGAAACGCCTGAAGAAGCAGAGTTGTAAGGATGCTAGCACTCTCGCCATTGTCTCCTCTCACAGGGACACTGATCCTATGAGACCAGGGCCCCACCTTCAGGACCTCTTTTAACTTCAGTTACTTCTGTAGAGACCTGACCCCTGGGAGTTTGGGACATCAGCATATGAATGTTTGGAAATGAGAAATACAGAGATTCACCTCATAATGACAACAGAATCAGTGCTATTAGCATTTGTACTTCTTTGTCTTCTTATACCAACCAGAGCAGAAAGTCTGTGCTGGTTAGTTGAGTTTTTTCTTGTTGTTTCATTTTGTTTTTATTGATTTGGCACAGGCAAGAGTAATCTGGGAAGACAGGGCCTCAGTTTAGAAAACATCTCTCTCAGATAGGCCTGCAGACAAGAGTGTGAAATCATTTTCTTGGTAAATGATTGATGTGGAAGGGCCCAGCCCAGTGTGGATGGTGCCATCCCCATGCAGATGGTTCAGGGATGATAAGAAATCAAACTGAGCAAGCCAGTAAGTAGAGTTCCTCATGGCTTCTGCCTCAGTTCCTGTTTCCAGGTTCCTGCCTCGAGTTTCTGTTCTGACTTCCCTTCATGATAGAGTGTGAACTGTAAGATGAAGTAAAGCTTCTCTGCCCAAGCTGCTTTTGGTCACGGTGTTTATCCCAGCAATAGAAGCCCTAACTAAGACAGCATCCCGAGAGAAAGGAGCAGTACGGGCAGGTCCTCTTAGAAGCAGAGCCTTCTCACCAGAATATTTTCTATAATGATTATCATGGAAGGGAAAAGTGGGGGTGACAAAGGAAAGAGTACAATGACTTTAGATCCCAATGTGTCTGGACTTCATAGCCACAATGCTTCCTACTAGAAGTAACTTCACCCTTCTCTGCATTCCCATAGTAGATGGTATGTGTTTGCTGTGTTGTCAGTGTGAAGTAATGTGCTTGTCTCCTTGAGTCTGAATACAGCAAGCACATGATCAGGGGCTATTGGTTATTTCCTGTTTCCTCATTTTAGCTATAGTGCTGTGAAAACAGTAGACAGTCAAAACTCAAGATGTCAAATGAATGACGTCATTGCTTCCGGATTGCTCAACTATATTCCTTTAAATACTTTTTGTTTCTTTCTCTTACTTACTTCTTTCTTTCTCTCCCCACTCTTTGTCTCCCTCCCTCCCCTCCCTCTCTCTTCCTCTCTGCCTCTTCTTCTCTCCCCACCACCCTGCAACCCCTTTAAAAATTCCGGATGGCTTTAGAAGTAACGGCAACACTAACAGATGAAACAGGGGGAATAAGTAAGACTCTTGCCTTTACCTTCATTATTTAAATTGTGCCAATAACAAGTAAGGTTTGGTGGGGCTGGTTCTCACACAGAAAAGCTGTTCTGGGCAAGGCGTTCTTTAGAACACACGAACTTCCTTGACATATTGGATCAGCCACTATACACCAGGTTTCTCTCTTAAACATCAGAGACTAATATCAGTCCGGCTTTCCCTCCAGCACCCCAAACTCCTACCCCAGTCCCTTCAGAAATGTTTTCTTCTCTTAATCCCCAAGTGGCTCTTTGGTACCTTCCACCCTTGGGAGCCCTGCTGTTTCTGTCCTCTACATGCCTGTAATTGTTCACTTAACACTCTTCTTCAGATAAAAGACTCACCCGATTCCCTAAATCCCTGGTGGAGAGGAGGTGAGGGGGCTCCAGACAGGCAGAAGTACAAGACTCTGGAAACCGCCATTTCTTAGCAGGAAGGAAGTTCTTGAATGCAAGTCTGAAAAGGGGAAGGCTGTCTTCCCAGCTCTTCCAGGCCATGCTACATTTCTCTGAAAACGTGCTTTTCAAATGTTCCCACTCTTTGTGACACCCTATTCATTTGACTCTTCCCCACCCTGTCTCTGCTCCTGTCTCTTTTCTCCTACAGCAGCATTTGGGGAAGGAAATCAGAGGCTGGATGTTAAGTTTCAGATCAGCTTGCTAGAAAGAGGAGTGGTGGAGGTGACTAACTCATCTGCATGACATTAGTGCCATCACATGATCAGATCCATATTTTTCTGTTTCCCCCACCCTCCTACAATTTGCCTATTATTGTCAGTATCTGCATTTAATAGGAAGAAATACTTCAAACATCTCTGGAATTGGAGTATCTTGTCCTGCGGCTTCTTTACACCAGATCCACCTCCATTTCTCACATGTGACCTTCCCCTGGCCAAGTTTTAAGCTTTTATGCAAAAATCTAGGTCTCTGTAACAATCCTAGATACAACAGCTTAAAGGTGTTTCTTTGTTTTTTGGTTTTTGGGGTGGGGGATGAAATCATTCCTTGGGAAAATTATAAATGCTGTAATGAGAATTTTAAAAACCTAATTAGTATAAAAACATTTTCATAGATTTCTCTGCCAATGAAAAAACAGAGTGTATCTCCTTAAGGCATTTCTTAGTATGCAAATGAAAATTTCAGAGCACAGCCCTGACAGGCACAATAATGAAATACACGAGACCAATTAAACTGTTCCACTCGTTCAGAGTCTGAGATTTAATTTCAGTGACTCATAGCTTCAAAAGCAGAGATCTTAATGCACTAGTATGATGAAGTATAGTTTTTAAAGGGAGAAGAGATTTTATTGAGGGAATTTGCACATTATTCATGAATGGAATAGGGAGGGGTCTCATTCAATGACTGTGTCCAGTGAACAGAGTATATGACTTTTTAGCTGATACAGGTCTCCAAAATTTATTTACCACTATATATGATAGAATAACAAATGACAGAACTTAGTGGGTCTTGGAGAAACAGCCAAGTGTACCATATCAGCACTGTCACCTTCCAATGAAGGAAGCAAAGAGCGTTGAAATCAATTCCTGACCTGGGTTGGACATGAGAGCTTGATAAAAGTGCATACTTATGGGATACACAGCCAGAACGAATGACAGAAGTTTTTAGAAAAGTATCAGGTAATTTACATTAAAAAAAAAAAAGTTCTCCAAGGTGAGTGTGGTGATTGGCTCACAAAGTCTCATGTACTTAAATACTTGGTTCCCAGTTGGCAAAAGTATTTGGCAAGGACTAGGAGGTGTGGCTTTGCTGGAGGAGGTGTGTCACTGGGGGCAGGCTTTCAGATTTCAAAGCCTGTGCAATTCCCAATTAGCTGCCCCCACCCACCCTCACCCCTGCTTCCTGCTTGCGGATCATGATATAAGCTCTCAGCTACTGTTCGAGTACTACACTTACCTTCCTGCTGCTGGCTCTCTGCCATGATGGTTATGGATTCCAATTCTCTGAAACTGTATGCCCCTGACAAACTCTTTCTTGTAAAAGTTGCCTTGGACATGGTGTCTTATCACTGCAGTACAAGAAGAACTAAGATAATCAGTTTTAACCATATTTTTTGATTCTGAGCCATCTTCTATAATACAGTATTTTCTTCCCACCCCTTTTGCACTACCCAGGTAGCCTGACAGTAGAGGGATGAGGACAGAGAAGTATTAGGTGGTAATATTAGCAAGAAGACAAAAGCCATAGAAAGAATAAATAACATGAATACACAGAATCCATATTATGAGGGAGCCTGGGGCAAATTATTATATATAAAAATCATTGAAAATAGAAGAGAGTATGAAAGACTTAACTGCATAGTATTTTAAGATTAAACCAAGATTCCCAAGAAAATCTGGGGTCAGAATAAATATTTTTAGTTGTAGCTGGAATATTGCTTCATAGGTCTGTGTCTTGAGGTCATTTGTTACCTTCAGCTTCTCAATTATAAATTTCTCAGTTATAAATGTCTCATGACATTGGCTGGATATTTTCTACATTAAAATTAACAACATCTTTTTCTTTAAAATAATTCATTCCTGATATAACATGACCCTGGGGCTGGGAAATCACTCAGTGATAAAACATTTGCCTAGTGTACGGGTATCCTAAGTTCAGTTCTCAACTCTGGCAATGAAGGGCTGAATATCTGATCCAGAGTAATTGTTAATGTGTTGTTTCCCAACAATAATTCTACAGCCAGGTGCCCTTCGATTTAGTTCAATTCTGACACCGACTTTAGATTTGGGATGGACCCCACATGTCAAACACTTTGGTCCCTCCTCAAAGAGTGCCCTCCTTCAGATAGCAACCACACTCCTAGCTATTCCTAAGTAACTTCCGTTTATTCCCAGCTGGCATCAAATCCAGGGCTTCCTTCAACATATTGGGGTTCCCTAGTCCCCTAGAATAGTTTACAGAATCCAGAAAAATTGTTCACTCAGAATTGCAGCTTTATTACAGAGACTACAAGACAGAGAGAGAGAGAGAGAGAGAGAGAGAGAGAGAGAGAGAGAGAGAGAGAGAGAGAGAGAGAGAGAGAGAGAGAGAACAGGGTTGGAATAGGGAGAAATTAAAGCACTCTGTTGCACAGAGATGCGCTGTGCTGCCTCCTGGTAAATGGATGTTATCAATACCAGGGACATTCTAGGAGTCATGGAAGGCTTCTATGAAATCTGACTTACTTAGGTGAGATCAATACAGCCAATGGCCATGTGACTAAACTTAATTTCTAAGAGCCCCTCCCTGTAAGCTTGAATTCAGGGCTGAAAAATTGCAGCCCTCCACCATATGGTTATTTTTCTGATCACCAGCTCCCACCTTCAAGCTATATAACCCCCTTATCAGTATAAGCACAGCTTAATTGAAATAGATTCACTGCATCTCTACAAATCTCAAAATATATTAGTGTTACTCTGGACATTCTAAGACATTTTTGAAGTGGAAAACTATGAACCAGGGGTAATATACATACACACATGCATAAAGCATACCATCAAATGTGTGCATGTAATATACAAATATATTATACATAGTTATGTGTATATATGGGAGTAGAGTATATATGTGTATAGATATTCCACCAATACATGTATCCTGATTCATGAAAATACAAAGAATGTTAAATTGCCTTTGTCTATGTTCCTTCTGGCTCTAGTAACCACAGACATATTCACTAGATAGTAACAGATCTTGCTTGGTCTTACTAATTGGGCTCCTAAATACCCTAAAGGAAAAGTTCCAGTTTGATGCATTTGTTTCAACTTTTAAAGTGCTACTACTTGTTTAAGCAAGATCAGACCCATCTTCAATTATAATTCTCATTGCTTTAGATTTGGTTTAAGAACCACAGAATGTAAGAAGAGATTTATATATCATCTATATATCTAGAAAGAAACACCCAGAACACTCACTAGGCTACGAGTTTTCTTATACAACCACAGAGCATAAGCCTAGGAGAGCCACTGCCCACAGTGGGCTGAACCCTTCAACATCAACCATTAGTCAAAAAAAGGCCCCTGAAGGCCATTCTGATGGAAGCATTTTCTCAATGGAGGTTTCATCTTCCCAGATGACCCTAGCTTGTGTCAAGTTGACAAAAAAAAAAAAGAATCAGTATAGTAGCTTCCTGAAAATATGTATCAACTTACTTTGAAGACTCAAATGAGACAATTATTTTGCTTTGTGTACCCAGATATGTAACCAAATTTAAACTGCCAAAACAAAATGATAATTGGTCCTCATACCTGTAACATTTAGCTCTTCAAAGGTTAATTGAATTAAACTGAAGAAACTAAGCGATGCACTTTAGGTTGCAAATAATAATAATTATTACTATGCTCACATCTGACATCGAATGAGCAAGTGTTTTGACATCCCCATAGATAAACACATTTTCTAATCATACAAACTGCTAGTGCTGACCCAAAACACCAGAATGATTTTTTTTTTTTCTAACTGAGATCCACTTGTTAGATAATATTGTCTTGCACTGAGTACAGCATACCATAGACCACGCAGTTAAACATTTCCCAACTAATGTAGATCTCCAGGACTCACTTTCCAAACAATGTAGTCTCCCTGGAGAGGTGCATACCAGCAAAGGGTTTTGTCTCAAGTAAAAAGTAGATGTCTCCTGAATACTATCCTCTGCTCTCCTTGTGTGTCTACATGTGTGCATCTTTATACACACACACACACACACACACACACACACACACACACTCACACCAAAATATTGGAAGTGTAAGAGATTTATTAGAAAAATGTCTGTGGTGAGGAAAAGGGAAAGTGATCAGAAGTTGACAGAATAATCTACTACAATATATTGCTGACCTTTTGGAAGGAAGAGGAGCATGGCATGGAAATATGATCACTAAAGCCTCAGAGTACTTTATAGTTCTGGAAAGATTTTGGACAGATGTGTAGTTCCCCACCCCCACCCCCCACCATACACACACACACAGCAGAAACTGCCACACAGAGGTGTCCTGTGGCCTGCATGAAGGGGCTTGTCTAAAGTGCCAGCCACCTGTGGTTAGTGGCTGGGAGCATGGGTCTAAGAAGGCTCATGTAAATCCTGAAAAAAAACAGCAGCTGGAGGCCGTCTCATGATTCCATTCCTTCTCACAGGTGGGTTTGAAGGATACCTGAATGGACAATAGACCTAGTTCCTAGAACATTCTATATTCCAACCTAGGAAGTGGTCATATGAGCGTCCATGCT
This sequence comes from Peromyscus maniculatus bairdii, assembly GCF_049852395.1. Lineage (NCBI taxonomy): Eukaryota > Metazoa > Chordata > Mammalia > Rodentia > Cricetidae > Peromyscus > Peromyscus maniculatus. The sequence goes on along the minus strand of NC_134857.1, from coordinate 39,282,242 downwards.
TGTGATATTTTACTTCATCATACACATTAAGTATGTTTATATATGCCTTTCATGAAAATATGCTATATAAATAGTCAAAATTACCCTAAATTTATCAAGTAAAGAATTGAAGTCACCATTCTAGAAAATTCTGCCTACACACTTTAAGAACAGTTGTACCCTGGCATCAATCAGCATGAACGATGAACAGTTTGTGTTTTATCTGTATTACTCAGATAATTGCCTCATTTTGCCTTACTTCTCCTTGCTACATAGTCACTGAAGACAAAGGCGCCTGTTCTGAATCATAATATTCTTAGAACTTCTAAGCTTAAACTCTATTTTTTTTTAATGTGTGATTTCAGTCTAGTTGGGGACATATTATCTGCTGTGTTCTTCTGGGGTTTCTGCCCAGGCTTGAGGTCTGATTGCTGCTGAAATTGAAAGAGAGTGGCTGAAATTTCAAGTTGTGCAAAATCTGTATCTATTCAGGTCCCTTAGACAGAATTTGGATCAGTGGCCTGTAATATTGGCCAAGACGCATTCCTGGGCCTTTGATTGAGTTCCATTATCTGTCTGCTTTACCAGTCACAACACATAGTTTTCGCCATAAAAAGAAAAATCTTTGTAATAAATGGAGACACACACAGCACTCTGCAAAATGAAACACGGTGCCCATTAGCTAGCAGGCTGTTTGAAAACAGGTTTCTTTGGGTTTCCCACCTCCCCTTAGGAACCGCTGTAGGCCTCCAGAGAATCCTCATTGTTCTGCTCACCGCCCTTTACTACAAAGGCAAGATCAAGACACAGGCAAAAGCGAGGCTATTCCCCATTAAAAGGAAGAAAGGGGGACTAGATAGTATATTCGCAATTCCCCTACTGTGAGCTTTTAATGTGAACGATTTACAAAAATAAAATGAAAACCTAGCAAGAAATAGAAGACCAGTTTTTATTACTACTGGGTATATTCTAATATTCTCCACATTCCACAATTGTCTCTTCATTAATGAATATTTCCTTAAAAATGTCGGAAGTTAAAAAAAAATAAAATTGAGCAATTCCTTAAATGTCTTTCAGCCATTTGGGATTCCTCTGTTGAGAATTCTCTGTTTAGTTCTAAAGCCCATTTCTCAATTGGACTGTTGGTCCTTTTGATGTCTAATTTCTTGAGTTCCTTATATATTCTGGGTATCAGTCCTCTGTCAGATGTGGGGTTGGTGAAGATCTTTTCCCATTCTGTAGGCTGTCGCTTTGCCTTGTTGACCGTATCCTTTGCTCTACAAAAGCTTCTCAGTTTCAAGAGGTCCCATTGATTGATTGTTTGTCTCAGTGTCTGCGCTACTGGTGTTATATTTAGGAAGTGATCTCCTATGCCAAGGCGTTCAAGACTATTTCCTACTTTTTCTTCTAGCAGGTTCAGAGTAGCTGGATTTATGTTGAGGTCTTTGATCCACTTGGACTTAAGTTTTGTGCACGGTGACAGATATGGATCTATTTGCAGCCTTCTACACGCTGATATCCAGTTATGCCAGCACCATTTGTTGAAGATGCTTTCTTTTTTCCATTGTACACTTTTGGCTTCTTTGTCAAAAATTATATGTCCATAGGTGTGTGGGTTAATGTCAGGGTCTTCAATTCGATTCCATTGGTCCACATGTCGGTTTTTATGCCAATACCAGGCTGTTTTTATTACTGTAGCTCTATAGTAGAGCTTGAAGTCAGGGATTGTGATGCCTCCAGAAGTTGTTTTATTGTACAGGTTTCTTTTAGCTATCCTGGGTTTTTTGTTTTTCCATATGAAGTTGAGTATTGTTCTTTCCAGATCTGTGAAGAATTGTGTTGGTATTTTGATGGGGATTGCATTGAATCTGTAAATTGCTTTTGGTAAGATTGCCATTTTTACTATGTTAACCCTGCCTATCCATGAGCATGGAAGATCTTTCCATTTTCTGAGATCTTCTTCAATTTCTTTTTTCAGGGACTTAAAGTTCTTGTCATATAGGTCCTTCACTTGCTTGGTTAGTGTTACCCCAAGGTATTTTATGTCATTTTTGGCTATTGTAAAGGGTGATGTATCTCTAATTGCCTTCTCAGCTTCTTTGTCCATTGTATATAGGAGGGCTACTGATTTTTTTGAGTTGATTTTGTATCCTGCTATGTTGCTGAAGGTGTTTATATGGACAGCTGTTGTGGGTGAGTACCCACAGGACCCAGAAAGACGCTGCCGCTGAGTCTCTGGCGCTGTTTTTAGAGCCAATGACCTGAGCTTCAAAGGGGAGCTGAGGCAGGAGGATCATGAATTGGATGCCAGCCTGGATTACATGGAGGGACCGAGTCCTTGGCCAAGTGGAGAGTCAGCATCGGTAAGGACGGACTCTGGTTCTAGGAGTCTGTCCGTGTACAGTGAACATATCACACTCAACTCCTGGGCTTGCACCCCGCTTCTGCATGGGTGGAAAGGCTAAAGGCCTCCCCATTCCGGCCTCCATCCCTGACAGCAGAGGTACCAAGCCCATGGAGGTCGCTCCTGTCAGAGGTGCTTGTGACGGAAGAGACCAAAGCAGAGCGTGGCTTTTCACATAGCAGAAGACAGTTCAACAGTGTAAAGGAAAAAAAGGGGGGGGGGACAAGGAAATCCGTGGCTGATATGTAGAACTGAATGGTATTGTAAAATAAAATAAAAGGAAAAAAAAATAAATAAAATAAAATTTACAAAAAGTGTGTTCAGCAAATGAGCCCCAGAGCCCACAGTGAAGCCCCAAGTAGAGAGTCATTCTTCTAAAACATGTTTTGATAAAGCTAAGTTAATAGGTAGGACCCAAATTCAAACCAAGGTTTTAAGGAGGATTTTTTTTCTTGTTCTCTGCAGTTCTTCCCAGGGATGTTTCAATCCTGGCTCCTGTGGGTTACAGGGACAAATGTCAGACACATTTTTTTTTGCATTTGTTAATTGAAGCTGCACGTCATGATCTGACTCCCATTAAAAAATGTAAATGGTCAACAAGGAGAGATAAATTTGGAAGGAAGTGTATAATATCCTAAAAGAGATTTCATACATCATTGAAGACAAAGGAAAGAGAAGCTAAACAGATCAAAGCTGGGAGCTTTTTTAATCATGTCCACCAAAACATGCCCGTCAGTAGACTGAACACACCTCAGACAAGGATAGGTTTACCACCTGACTTCACCCAATAACAATCTCCGGGCTTAACGGAGCCTGTGTAAAGGGAAATAGCAAAGCTGCATGCACTCTGAATCTTTTTGAAAGGCAGTCTGTTGCTTAAACATGAATTCTTAGAATGTAAAATGTAAGGATAAAGAAGGCTATCTTGACTATGCAATGAATTTGGAACAGGCAAAAATAAACTTAAAATAGTGCCTAGAGAAGCTGCAAAGCATTTTCTCGAGCAAGAATGTTGAATGCAAAAGTGCCCGGGGCTTTGGCCTGGAGCTGTGTCTATATAACAAGACTGAGCCAATTATTCTGAGGCTGTTGCCTTTTTTGTTTAAAATAATCCAATGTCTGCAAAACCAATCTGAGACCTTTACGGTTTATGTGATCTAATTTTCAAGAAGGGAGAAACAGATAAACAAACTGCAGTTGCTGATAAGCCATTTCCATAGTAAAAATTCTATAATTAAGGTAAGCGGGAAATGCTTGTCTTTGCTCCTGTGAGTTAAAGCCCTTCCCAATCCAATTTGCCTAGAATACATATAGACCAAATTAATAAACAGATGTCACCGACTTCTATTTTAAAGCACTGCTCCAGAGGAGCTGTCACCTTAGATGACAGTGGTAAAGCTGTTACCTGGGCTTGGAGTTTTATTTCCCATGAACACTTGAGAGTCATCTTTATGTGTGTAGAATGGAATCATTGTGTTGTGCCTCCTGCTTTTCATGCAGTATCCATATTTCACAGGACCCTGGGATGTGGAGGAGGAGAGTGTTTGTGTGACATGAAGCCAATCGTAGATGTGAGTCTTCTGAAAACAAAGCAGGTATTTCCATCTCACTTAGAGCCCAGAACTTCTCTCCCACAGAAATCAAGAAAGTCTAGGACACTCTTTTCCCAGCAGCCACGGAAAATGCACACAGATATTTAAGCTGAAAGCATCAGCCATTTTAGAGCCACAGCTCCAATGCTTCCACTGTGTGTTTGGATATCAGAGGTTAAAAACATGAGCGGTGCAATAATGATGCTAATAATAATAACAATAATAAAATAACAATAGTAGTAATGTAGCAGGGGAGATTTGTAGGCACATTGCAGTACAGGAAATTTCCATATGGAAGAATAGAGTTTTAAGCAACCTCATAAAGAGAAGCGGGAAAGCCTCTCCATTCATGTGTCTATCAGCTCTCAACTTCAGAGGTGAAAAGATGACAAAGAATCCGGGGCTTCAGAAAAGCAGAGCGGAGCAGGAAGGGGAGAAGGGGCCACTGGAAGACAAAGCCATTGGAGATACAAGAATTCCTAGGCAAGCTGTACCTTCATGGTCCTACATTGCTCAGGTTTGCTACCAAAATCACCTAGCAACAACTGAACTAAGATTTAACCAGCTTAGAGTCTCCCACTCCCTGCCATAATTAAGATGCCAATGTTGTTCCTTAGCAAGATCTAGGAACTCTTAAGCACACTCTGTCTCACTCACTGAACCCATGATTGGAGCTACTGGCCCCAGAGTTTGTGACAAGTCCTCTCTTCTGCATCATCCTTAACATTTCATTCCAATGGGCATTGCATCTCCATCACTCCAGCGGGCAGAGCCACCACCTGCACTTGGACTCTCTGTCCCAGCCCTGTGTTTACAGCCTCTGCATTCTGCACAAGCACAGAAAGGATGACCGTCATCCAAACTGCGGTACATGTCACCTGGTCTTAATGGAAAACTGTACCAAGAGTCGTGCAAGCCTCTTGTCAAACTGACACCAGAATGGCATGGTCATCCATGGGGATTGTCACATGTAGTCATTCCTGTGTGGTTGTATCACGCTGTTCCGAGAAATCGCTCTCAGAAAGATGATTCACAAATGGTATTAGTCTCAGAAAGGTAAAGCCCTTGCCCTTGAGAAAGTGTCTGACAGCTGTTTATTTCTAAGAGTTCCATGGGATTTGGGCCACGGGATGAGGGCTTTCCACAAGGAAAAGGTGGCATTGCCACTCAGGAGAGGTGTGGGTTGCAGATGGCAGCAGTCTGTGGTTAGTCACTGATTCAAGGAAGTCTAAAATGTACTCATTTGGAGATCTCCAGATAAGTGATTTCCATTGTGTGTTGTGTGTGTACATTTGTGTGTGTGTGTGTGTGTGTGTGTGTGTGTGTGTGTGTGTGTGTATGTGTACATGCATGTACGTGGATGCACAAATGTCTGCATAGGTGTTGAGGTCAAAGGTCAACCTCAGGTGGCTTTTTGTTGGTTTGTTTGTTTGTTTGTTTTGTTTTGTTTTGTTTTGTTTTTCTCAGAAACCATCTACCTTGATTTTTTTGGCTATTTGGTGTTTTTTTTTTTTCTTTTTTTTTTCTGAGACAGAGTTTCTCTGTATAGTTTTGGTGCCTGTCCTGGATCTCACTCTGTAGACCAGGCTAGCCTTGAACTCACAGAGATCCGCCTGGCTCTGCCTCCCGAGTGCTGGATTAAAGGTGTGTGCCACCACTGCCTGGCCCTACCTTGATTTTGTGAAACTTGTTTCTCAGTGGGACCGAGGGCTCCCTGAGTGAGATGTACCACTTGATGAGCAAGTCCGGGGATCAGCCGGTCTCTGCCTCTCTGATGGCAGCAGTTTAAGTGGGTGCCACATTCTCAGCTTCGTTGGGTTTGTTTGTTTGTTCCCACACAGGAAGCATCATTTCCAGGGATGTCAGGGTTTCCGTATGTAATATTCAGTTGCGCTGATAAGTGACCAAGTGATGTGCTCTCCCGGGTAGCTGGGAGCTATATAATGCATATTCTGTCCTAGAAATACTGGCTGGTGTTATCAGATACCCACTCAGCATACCCAATAAGACTGTGAAGCCCTGGGTTGGGGATTTAGCTCAGTGGTAGAGCGCTTGCCTAGCAAGCGCAAGGCCTTGGGTTCGGTCCTCAGCTTTGGAAAAAAAAAAAAAAAGACTGTGAAGCCCAAATCAGAGTCTCTATGTCCCAGCTTTTCCTTCCAGCTCCTCTTCAGGAAGTAGGTGGGACAGTTGAAACAGGAAGTTGCATTTCAGAGACCTTGCAGTATCTGCAAACTACTTCTCCCCTCCAGGACTGACACTGTAGAGCAGCTACCTGGTGTCCCCATGGCCAATGGATGTCATGCTTACCTGCTTACCACTTCCTTGTGTGCTGAACATAGCTCTGCTGAGGTCCTTGCTTTTAAATATGACTTTCCACGTGTAAGTAGATTTCTTCTCCTGCTTTGTATTAAGGCAAACTGTATAAAAGACTATTTGAAGAAGAACATTGATCACTTTACCCAGCTACTCCAGGAATTTTCCAGATGAGTCCTCAGCCCTGGGCCATTGTGCAACTATCTCCATTTTACAAATGAGAATCTATGTCTGAAAAATCAGTGATAAAAAAAACCTCAAAAACAGGCATGATGCGGTGTAATTTAGGCAATTCTGAATGTGAATTTTTTTTTATGTTTTTATTTCTTTTTACTTTCTGAGTTATTGGTTCCTCCCCAACCCAAAACTAGTCCAAGGCAATTATTTACAAAGGAGATTAAGATTTCTTCCAGAGAGAATGAGCCTTTATTTCATTTCTGTTATTAAAATTGAGAACATCTAAGGACATAATGAATTACTAATAAGCTTATTCTGTTTATGGTCTATGCTGAAGGATTCTACTCATATTTTTTCCTTTATTATATAGAAAAAAATGTTTCTTCTATCTACATACTGGTGGGGAGCCAATCAACAGGCCATGCCTTACTACAGCAGACCAATGACATTACATCATGGAAGGGACATCGGAGCCAAACAGATAGAAGAAAAAAAAGAGGAAGAAAATGACAAGATGAGACCAGAATGCTGTGTGGCCAAACCTGAGCTTCAGCCAGGAGTGGGAATTATTAAACAAGAACTGTTTGGCTAAAATGAGATGGGAGCGTCTCAGACCTCAAAAGAGCATTGTCTCCCGTTCATTTTATCTGCATTGTTCACAACAAACATAAATCAAGTAAGTTGTTGGGCAAAGTGAGCCTGGAGTTTTAGCTCCCCTTAGCTCCCTGTGATTCCAAATACCACAGTTAGGAGCAAAGCAACCTGGAGAGCTGGCTAGAAACCACAGTACACGGCTCTGCAGTGAGAGTGTTAGCCACCCTCCAGGTGGGAGTCTACTGCGGCTCACCCTAGGGGCTCGGAGCTTTCCCACAGCCCACAGGAGAGGATTTAGGGAATAAGATGTGTGAAGACCAACAAGTACTAAGCAAGACCAAGAAGAAGAAGTGGTCATCAGAATGCAGTTATGGACAGATGTGGGGACACCATGATCAAGGTGCCTAAGTGTGCTTTAACTCTGAGATCCTGTGAGTCTCAGCATTCCTACTACATACAAGATAATTTCTTTAAATGAAACTAGATGCTAATCACAGGAGTACAGATGGGCAGTGGGATTAATAATGTCTACCTTTTCCCTGGAGCAGTGAGTTGGAAGTGCTTCTTCAACTGCAAATCAGATTGTATTATGGCCAGAGTATGAAAGTCACTTGTCTCTGGCATTAGTGGGTTTGTTTCCAAGTGTTTAGCAACAGGACAACCACATGAGTTATAGAATTAAAAAGCAAAACAACTGCATATAGTCTGCCCACTCCAACCAATTCAGGAGTGACATTTGCAGCCTTGAGCTGTAACGGAATCTTAAGAAAATGAGGAAAGGATGAGTGAATGAATAAGAGAACTGGACATCTGAACCTTGAGATTAGTCTCTGATGGGGTGATTTGTGGTAATAATGAAGAGTAGAAGCTCTCTTTAACACATATTTTTAAAATTTGTTGTTTATATAAAATTTTATGGGTGCCCGTGTGTGTGTGTGTGTGTGTGCAGCGTGTGTATGCAGTACCCGCAGACATCAGAAGAGGGTGTTGAATCTCCTAGAACTGGAGTTACAGGTAGCTGTAAGCTGCCACTTGGGTGCTGGGAACTGAACCCAAGCCCTCTGTAAGAACAGTAAAAGCTGTTAACCACTGAGCTATCTCTCCGGGCCCAGTATGTATTTTTAAAATTATGTATCAATATCAAGTCAGTGTCACAGACTCATGCTAGGAAACCAGCCTGAGGTCATTAAAATGCTCACACTGAAGCTGTATCAATGACTAAACCATATGTGTGTGCCACCTGACTCACAGGCTCAATTCAGGAAGTGGCATTTGATAGCTTTTTCCAGTTGTTGTTTATGTACAGACTCTTACATCAGATATGTACTGCTCTATAACTCTGAAATTGATGCTTAAGATAACAAATATTTATCTCAATCTCAGAGGGTCAAGTTCCATGAGTGACTTAGTTAGATGGTTGATAGTTTAGCTGTCAGTCAGGGGGCTATAAGCAGCTACAGGTTGGGGGTGGGTGATCCACTTCCAAGATGGTATGCTCAGCTCATATTAAAAATGATAGATCTCAGCTCCTTCTTAAATAAACCTCTCTACGAGATTTGTCAAATTCTTCAGAGCAAGAGATACAAGTGTGTGTATGTGTGTGTGTATATGTGTGTATAATATTGTGTTTCATTATTTCACCCACCAATTCTGTAGTATTCTGTTAGTCATAGAGATCAACACTAAACAAAGTCAGAGATGATTACATAGAGTGTAGAAACCAGAAGATGAGTCTTTGGAGATAACATTTTGGCATCTTCTTACCACAATTCCTTTTCAGAGATCATTGAATCCCACTGACTCCTCATGTTAGTATAAGCTATTTATATTATCTGAATTTGCAACAGAAACTAAATACAAACCCCTTTGACATAAGTAAATTGTGCACAAATACACTATAACCTAAAAGCTTTGTTTGCTAGTTCAGAATAATAAGGCCTCATGACATCCAAAATTCTGTCTGTCTCTGGATGCAAATTTCAATGAGATGTTCCCCGATAATTCTCCAAATGTCTTGCTTGTTCAGTGGGAGATAAGTTTCATTTTGCAGTGCTTTTGAGACTTGAATTAAAGTGATATCCAATCCACTTAGTGCTAGAATCAACAGAAAATTCCACACTCCTTTTTTTTTTACTGCTACATTTTTTGCTGATGAATGGTTATGGGTGAATCTGTGGAAAAAAATTAGAATCTGCATAATACATCTTCTCTGGACATAAATATGGTACCGGCTGCCACAGCACCAATTCTTTGCATTTCAGCATGCCTACAGTTTATAAGCCCCAGCATGACTCATTTCTCCGGTCCTCTTTCTAACCTGAGCACTATATAATCTTCCTTTACAGAGTTCTCTGATGTCATTTGCCTTCAACTGACAGTAAAGGGATTATCAAAGAACAAAATGCAAGGCAATGACTGAAATCACATGACATTCCACAATTTTCAGTCAGATCTCTAGATGATGTGCAGTAACTGTACATCAGTTTTTACTATAATTGAAACTAAGGGTAACCACGAGTTGTAAATTACAAACATTATCCCAGTATGTAGCTATGTACTGAGATCTCAGCTTAAGATGGACTCCTTGATCACATGAGGAAGATGTGGGCATGTCGCTTGAGGAGAGAGGGGAACAAAACGTACCATTAACAAACCTCTACAACCGCAAGGCTCTCTTAGACCAGGAACCTGTTCTGTTCATGCCCACTGCCTCTATTATTTCTGTTCTAAATGTGTTAAAACACCTAGTTATAGTCGGTCAGTCACCATTTTAATAGCTTCAATTATCATACTCAACTGTGGACCTGGCATGCTACACCACCAACCTACCGGGCAAGATGGGTTCACTGGTGCAATTGTGGCTTGTTTTGTGGGTAACCAACAACTTTCTGATTAGATCTGGGGATCACTGCATAAGAAAGAATTCACATGTGGTACTATAAACTGGTCAAATTGATTTCTGAATCTGTATGCCTATGCCCATAGACCGCTGCTGCCATCTGCTTTGGCTAGAAAAGCTTTTTTTCTGAAGTGGATGTTGGTTACTACAGAGGTTCATAATCAATCGAAGTTCTGAGAATATGTGACTATTGAATGCTCAGCCCTAACTGAGACATCTATAAGCACCCCCTCTGAAGCTCAGGGGGCATTTTGGAGGAGGAGACAAAATGAATGTGAGAGCTGGAGGAAGGGGAAGAGTGTTATGGAAGGCTATTTTCTGGGTGTGACATGGCCATTGTACCCTAGAATGCTGTGGTGACCTGGATGGATCAGCAACATTCCATCACAGACAGGTTTATAGTACCACAGACACCCCTCTCGTCTCTGAGAATATATAAGTAGTTAATTGTTGTTGGGGAATGGGAAGACAATTTCCTGAGTAGTACAGCCACTGCTAAGTCCCTTACTCATGTTCCTGTAAGAAAATTTAATTAACTCCATGGGGGTCACCATAAAATGGGGGGAAAAGGAAGATATGTGCATAGATGGTGGAACCATTGAGAAAGAGGAAGGAGACCAGTAAGAGTGGCAGAGGGTAAGAGTGCAATGAGGCAGGGTGGATAAGACCAGAACACATTATACGCATATGTGAAAGGGTCACAGTGCAGCCCAGCATTATGTATAACTAATATATGCTAATATTTTTTAAGGCACGGCTATAGGGACAGCTAACAACAGGCATTAGGAAGCTGTTAGCACCATAAAATTGGCTTGGTATTGGAAAGCTAAAACTGAAAGGGACTTTGGAATCAGCACAGAACACACTCAGACACCAAATTAACAGCACAAAGGAGATTTACTACAAAGGAGGGGCAAATAGGGATGGGGGGCAGTCTCTGGACCAGCCAAATACAGCAGCAGGTGCTTCTGCAGAAGTAGTTTTTAAGGAGGAAAAGGATAAGTCTTTGTTAGGATGAGTTGGTAAGTCCTGATTGGACATCTTAGCCAATGTAGCCAAATTGTGAATTTTGATCGCTGGACCTTGGAGTTTTAGGCATAAGGAAGTGGTGAAATAAAGGAATAGACCTTGATGGCTAGCTCTAGGAATGTAGTCTAATGGCTATGGTTTAGCAAGGGAGAGGAAAGGGGGAAGAGCATAGCAAACACCCCAGCATCATGTTTGCTATGCTCAGGCCTGTTAGAGAGCCCTTCAGTAACCATTTTGAACTCTTGGCATTTCTCTTCCTTTGACCACTCAGAAGCCATCTTCTGTCCTGAGAGATTCTAAGCTCCCTGGTTTAGATTCTGAGCTCCCTGGTTTTGACACTGAGTGTGGATTTCAAAGACAATGGAGAATCCCTGGTCCCAACCCTCTGGACTGGCAGTCACAGGCATTGGGTTTTCTAACAGTTTATTTTCTTACAGGGACATGAGTAAGGGACTTACCAGTGGCTACACTTTGGCCATGTGAGCAGATCAAAGAATCTTTGCAAAATGGCTCCTCCCAATGCAGAAGGCCCCCGGCCTCCTACCTCACAGGAACTCTAGAGAAGGAGGCTGTGACATTGGAGTCCCTGCTCAGTTTATTGTGCCGAACACTGATGTCAACACTGAAGCATAAGGAGTCTTGTGCATGTGCCGAGCCTTGCCCGCTGTTAGGAGACGCCCCTTGCAAAAGAACAGCAAATCAAACCTCTCTCACACAGCTGATAAGCACCCACCTTAGGCAACTGTCAATGTGCTCTTCTCCACAGACAAAGCCCTGCCTGCTTATTTTGACCAATCAGAGTATTGCCCAGGGGTTGTTTTGCACAAAGACTAGAAAGAAAGCCAGTGACACAGGGATGCACACATGAGTGTGTTTTACTCCAGAGGACTTGATTTTGCTTTTCTAAAAACAGATTGCATAAATCAAAAGACTTTAGGGGGAGAAGATGATTGGAAACAGAGAAACTACTGTGCTGAGAAATCACTTGGGATGAAATCTTCTGAAATACTGGGAGTCTACCACAGGGCTGGGATTTTCCTGGAAATTCTTTCAACTGGGTGTCACATTTATTGTCTGTTACTGAGCTGCTGCAGGGAACCCAATCTAGTGCTTAACAAGGATGGAGAGAGCCTCGCAGCAGCTAAAACAAACTGGGGGTGCCCACAGCAAAAGCCGATCAGACAGCAGTAGCCTTGTGTCCCCTGGGCAAAAAGTCTATGTAGCTTAGCAACCATCAGCCTTACCTCTCATTGCTAATGCAAATGCATCCTGCAGATGCCTCTGAGGGGATCATTAAGAGTGCGCTGCTGCAGTGCTGTTGCTGCAGAGCATGCCACCCAGCTGAGAGGAGCCTGCAGTGTGGAGAATCTCAGAAGACCTGCAGCCAGTAAGTACTGTAAAGCATTACATCATCAGGTTGTCAAGGCAACTGGCCAGCCTGCTTCTCTGAACTCCTGTGGTCCATGCTGACAGGTCCTCTAGACAAGGACTGAGCCAAACCAAGCAGAGTAGAGAGGAATGGTCTGAGGTCTGAGGCCTGAGGCGATGCCACTAGCAGGCTCTCTATTCAGGAAGGTGACATTGCCGCCTTGACATCAGTGTGGGGCTGGATAACACAATGAAACACATCCCACCATGAGGAGATGAGTATCTAACTGACAGCATCTCCAAGAAAATGTTTCCTTTGAGTCATCTCAGCATCTGAAAGAGGCTGTGAATCACACAGACAGCCTTTCACTCCTGGGAGCTCCTGTCTCAGGCTTCCCTGTCCATTCAGAATGGAATCTTGGTCAGCTTTGTAAGGGTATATAGCAAAGTCTCATAAACTGGGTAGCTTTAAACAGTAGAAATGCATTCCTTTGCAGCTGTTAAGGATTGAAGTCTGAAATGAATGTATCTTTCAGGGCATAGGCCTTCTGGACTCCCTAGGAGAAGACTCTGCTAGCTCACGTGTTCCTTAGATTGCATCAGTACCCAACTTCACAAGCAATCCCTCTTCTGTGTATGTCCCTCATATAAGAATACCACTCATCTTTGATAGGGACCCACTTGATGACTTTCAATTAATTATATTTGCAAATGGAATCCTATTCACATGTTCTAGGGCTTAGCATTTTGGCACATCTTTGGTTGGGGATAGCAACTCAACCCATGACTGCTCTATTCTTCAATTTCCCAAAAATCAGGTACACACAGAACTTGTTCAAGTCTGTAGTTTGCTTAGGTAACATGGCTGTATTTCTACCCTGTCCTCCATAAGTGGAGTTTTCCTGTCCCACAGTAGCTCTCAAATAAACACACTGAGGCTTATATTAATTATAAATGCTCAGCCCAGCCAATAGCTCAGGCTTATTACTAATTTGCCTCGTATATTTAAAGTTAAGCCATATTCCTTATTTATGCTCTGCCACATGGTGGTACCTTTATTAGCATGGCACATTCATCTCCTGCTCCCTCTGTGTCTGACTGGTGACTCCAGACTCTGCCCTTTTTCCTCCCAGCATTCTTCTAGTCTGGCTGTCCTGCCCAACCTTACTCTGTTCACCTGTTGGCCAGTCAGCTTCTTTATTAAACCAATCACAATGACATATATTCACACAGTGGAAAGGAATATTCCATAGCAGTCCTTATCTTGTTTATCTTTTGAGGAAAGGGTACTTACAGCCCAGAATTCCTTTTTCCAGTGGACTAGCCCTAACTGGCTATATTTAAGACAACTTCCAGACTGAACCCCAGACAACCTCTATTTTCATTATAATTTCATCTACATGCTAAGTGACCCCCATCCCTCCTAACTTCCCCCACTACCACCACCGTAAGACCTGGAAGTTGACATGGCAGTGGCCAGATACAATGATAAAGGCAGAGGAAATGTGTCTCTGAACTCCCTGAACATCTCTGCCATTCCCAGAAAAGACCCGAGTATTTCTCAGCCTTGTTAGGCCACCCCCTCCTTTCTTTGGTCTTCATTCATAAGCTTCTGACCCCCTAGGCTGGAGATGTTGGTTTTATTGAGAAGTTTGAATTTATCTCCCACCTCTCCTAGTCTCTGCCAAACGTAAGAGTCTGCTCAGTTGGTGCTCAGTCTTGGTATTGGCTCCATGATGCTAAGGAGGAAGAGGATCCTGCTTGAGGCGAAACCATCAAAAACAGAGGTGGCCATGCTAATCTTCTCTGTATTGTTCCAATTTTAGTATAGCTGTTTGAAACCTGGGACTTGTACAGGGACGCTTGGCTCAATCTGGGAGGAGGGGACTGGACCTGCCTGGACTGAGTCTATCAGGTCGATCTCAGTCCTTGGGGGTGGCCTTGATCTGGGAATGGGGGGTGGGCTGGGGGGAAGGGGAGGGGGGCAAGAAGGGGGAAAACAAGGGAATCTGTGGCTGTTATGTAGAACTGAATAGTATTGTAAAATAAAATAAATAAAAGGAAAAAAATAAAAATAAAAAAAAACAGAGGTGGTAGAATTGGGTTCTCCTAACAGTGCTGTAGACCACATGATACAAAGTCCAACCAAAACTGATCTGGTAAAAGTGAGCCATGAAGGAAAAGCGGGCACCCCCTCATCCTGGGAAAGCAAGTTCAGTGCTCTTTAGGCTCTCCATAGCCTCCACCATTGCGCCTTTCTCCTCTTCTGTCCTCCTGGCAATATATGCCACATTGATGGGTGGTTCTGACCTAACTCATTTGAAAAGAAGCAAATACAAGAAAAACTGCCACCTTGATCTTGATCGATGATGGGAGTCATCATCTCCAGAGGGACAGCTGGACTTTTATCAGCTGCATTGCAACGGCAGATGGTTCCACATACAAATATTTCCAAGTCAGCTTTCATCTTTTACTAGCTTCCCATGCATTTGCCTTTCCACCTCTTACCACCTTAGAAATGCAAAGCCCTTGCTTGTATGTGGCCCCTTCTGTAAAAATGTATGTACAGACTGTTTGTCATAGGGAAGACGCCATGTATATTCATTCTCACTCATATCTATGATACCATATTCAAGCATGGGGCACCCACATGTAAACTTTTGTGTGAGTGGTTTCCTCTTGCTGTTCTGTCTTTGGTCAACCTAATGTACAGGGCTTCCATAGAGCCCTTCCCAGAGAACCTGAGATGGGTAGAGGAGAAGGGCCCTTTTCCTTTCCTGTATAAAGACACCAAATGTCACCCTGGCTTTCCTCTAAGCAGTCCTTTCCAAACATCTCTCAGGCAAAAGTTTCTCACCTAGTGAATCACTTGGCCAGAAAAGCCCAGGAAATAACACTCATGGTGGAACGGGCCTGCATTTGCTCTTTCTCTAAAGACATCGTTCCTGCCAAGTTAGCACAAAGCTCCTACATTGTTTCTACTGTCAGGAGCCCGCCAGAAGTCTTTGGAAAATTATTCTTGTGCACTGAAGCAATTGGGTGGGGAATTCAACTCTCAGGAGCATGGACAGAGCTGGAGGCGGTGGCACCTCACTCGTGGGCTTTCTCTAAGGAGTGTAGGATGAGGCTCTAACAGTGGCTGCCAGCAGCTAACACTGTGTGTGTTCTTTGAAACATTACCCTTAATAACTGGATTAAGGCTACTAACTCTGAAATAGAGATTTTCTTTCTGGAAATAAGAATTTAATGAATTCCAGGTGAGGAAGGGTTTCTGGGTAAATGAGGCAGAGCTGTAAGAACATGCTGCCAAAACCAAAGAAAGCAACTGAGACAGGAGAAGGTTTCATGCCCATGCCCAACCCCAAGTTCTTCCCAGTCTGAAGTCACTCCCCTCCCCATCTTGAATCCAACTGACTGCACTGCATCTTTCTGGATGTTTCCCACATAATCTCATTTAATATGATTATGTAGCTGTAACAAAGGGACAGATAACTCCTGATTCATGATGCCATTAAGGTCCATTCTCCTCTACTTTCCTTCTTATATGGCTCTAGGTAAGTCCATGATTGCTGTGTTCTAAAATGGGAGGTCTCATTTCTAACATCATAAGGTGGCTGTGATGGGAGAGCTAACTACAGAAATGCTGGACAAATACCTTCTCTTGTAAGGTCCTGTGCATAGTTTCATTTTATACAAGAGGCAGCCAGGAGCCTCAAAGGCTGAATGATGTTCTCTGTATTTGGTTGGAACCTCCAACTCACTCCTGCTCGATCCAAAAAGCCCCCATCCTTTTCTCCAAACCCCACCCTCTCAGAGAATCTCCAACAAAGAAAAGGCACCAAAAAGCCCAGTTCCTCATTCTTGGTGGCTAAGGCAGCTCCTCCCCTGAGGTCGCCAGCAGCCCCAGTCCCCAACTAAAGTTCTCAGCTTTTGACCATGCTTGGGCACAAACCCAGTGTGTGGCAGACACATCATCACCCCTCACCTACAGGTGAGTGATTTCTCCTGCTTCAGTCTCTGGGGCTGGAAAACTCACTTGGCAGTTGCTTTGCTCAGATAAACCTGTCCTTCACTTTTTCAATTCAGCTTGATCCCTGCCCCTTTCCCTTGTCCCCTTCCCCATCTCCTTCCTCCTCTAGTTCCTTTACCACCACATCCTAGTCCACTCTAACCCAGACCTCCCCTTCTTCTACTCTTCAGAATGACACCTGCAGGGTCATTTGTTACTGTTTTTTCTGCCTGAGTCAGAAACAGCCACTTTAACTTTTCTTTCCAGTTTAATAAAGGATCTCTGTGAAAACATGTGTTTGGGTGTGGTTAGTGCCTAATCCTGGGTCTAGGAGGGAGCCCCACTATGTGGGAGTCCCCTCCTGGGATTATTTGCAGGAATATAGGTGAGGGGTTACTTACAGGAGGAGAAATATTCAAAGACAGCTGTCTCACCAAGATCCACCCCGGCAGGAGTGACAGATCACAAAAACTGGAAAACTGGAGCACACTGCACAGCCTATAGGCAGCTTAATAAGTAGGAGATTGTCTTTTCCAGGTTGCTCAGTTCCTGTAAGCCTCTTCCAGGCAGCTTGTCTGGTCCTTGTTTCTTCTCGGCAGGCAGTTGGGCCTGCTTGGCTGATCTCTGCTTCTTCCAGGTGGCTTGTCTTGTCTGGGAGTGACCCTGAGCAGGCCTTACTGTATGTATATGCTATTTGTGAGGAGAAGAACCTAGTGAATTGTTCAATTTCAGGGACTTCCTGAAGCTATTGTGAGTTGTTTACTTCCTGTCTTTGGGAGCTTCCCTGAAGGATGATGTGTTTTCATTCCCTATAAACACCCTGTCTTAAAACATCCTCTTGTTTCATCTTTCCTTTTAGTGTCTCTCTATGTTCAGAAGTTTCCCTCCAAGATGAAATGTCAGCGGACACTGCTACACAGCAATCAGAACATGAACTCTGCCTCGCAAGGCAGCAGTGCCTAGAGGCAGAGTCACTTGCAGGTCAATACTGCTTTCAGTTCTCTGACCTTTGACGTGAGGCTCCCAACTCCCAGTTTCCTCCTAGGAGTCCAGTGCCTCATGGATTCTCCCTCAGCCCAGCGCCTTTTGGAGCCATCTTTTCCAGAGAATGACTATCTGATTCTTCAGACGACATCTCCCCTCCCACAACTAGGCTTTTCTATTTTTATTGCCCTCAGTTTCCTGAAGTGATGGCAGCCATACACGTCTTAAAATTTAACTAGTGATGGCTTTGTTCCTTGCATTTCACTTAATAGTATGGCAAAGGGACGTGGACTGGGTCCTTCATACTCAAAGAGTTCTATATTCCATAGATCTGATTTAATTCAACCAGTTTTGGAACAAAAAGTTTTTTCTAGGCTTGAGAGTTCATACAGTACTTAAAGGGCAAGCATAAAGACAACGTTGATTTTCACAACATGCCTCTAAAATTCAGACATGATGGTTCAAGCTTGTAATCCCAGGGATGGGGAGGCAGCTCCAGGGCATTGAGAGACTCTGTCTCAAAAAAACGATGATGCCTGAGGAAAAGCAGCACCTGAGATTGTCCTCTGGCCTCCACAGAAGCATGGGCACATGTGCAAACACAAACACATACATATATACACACAGACATACACAAACATGCACACAGACACATACACATATGCGGGTACAGAAAAAAATGTTTTTAAAACTTGCATTCTGGACTAAACATGCAGAGCTTTTTCATTGTAATTTTATATTAGTTTTTGCATTACTATAACAAAATGCCTGTGATGATCAGTTTAAAAAAAGGACATGACATTTGGCTCATGGCTTCTACAATGAGTTATCCCAGTTGCTTTGAAGATATTGAAGAGCCTACCACCCCCACCCAATACCCACACAGTGGGGGTTCCCTCCTGGGCTCCAGATTAAGCACAAACCACACCCAAACCCCTGTTTTCACAGAGATATTCTTTATTAAGGGGAAAGAAAAGTTAAAGCGGTTGCTTTCTGACCTTGCAGATGTGATTTTTAAGAAGAGAAAAAGGGGAGGTCTGTCTTACAACGGGCTAGGATGGGGTGGAATATTTTGACTGAGCATGTAAATTAGGGGAACAAAAGGGGGCTTTTGATGGCTAGACTTTAATGCTGTGATAGCTGGACCTTGGTAGTCAGCCTCAGGAGGAGGAAGTGGCCATATTAGGGAATAGACCTTGGTGGCTAGCTTCAGGAATGTAATCTAATGGTTTTTAGCAAAGCAGAGGAGATGGGGGAGAAGGGTAAGGCCTGCCGGAGCCATGTTTGCCAGGCCCAGGCTGGTTGTGTTTGCTCCATTGCAGCTGGAAAGTAAAAGAGCCTGGAAAGGAACGGGTCCTAATTACCCCTCTATGCTTTGCCACCAACCTTCTTACTTGCTCCCCTGTGGCAGCCCCTCTTAAAGATTCCCTCACTTCCCAACGTCTCCATTATCTTAGGACCAAACTTTCAACACATGAACCTTTGGGGACATTTTTGATCCAAACAAAAGCATATTATTTCCCAAGCAATACAGTATAAAAATATTTCGTGTAGCATTACATTGAATTAGGCTCTATAAACAATCTAGAGATGGTTTAAAATATCAAGGGAGAAAATTACAATAATTTAGTCTAATGATCTTAATTTGCTTCCTTTTCAATTCTAGAATCTGGCAATTCTTAACTCTGTAAAGTAGAATCCGTGTCCCCATGGGCTGAACAGCAAATGTCGGTTTTATACACAGAGAGGGGCTAAGGCAAACAGGAACAAGATAAGAGAAACCCTAAAGGGTCACCGCAAAGTTATTTTCTTTGTAAAGAAGGGACAGGGAAATAGAACAATAGGAAAATAATTGCTTATTTAACAAGGGTTTCTTTCTGGTCGCCTCTATTGTGTAAGGATTAAAGTAGAGGGAATTTCATTATCTTGACAAATGAAGCTGGCCTGTTTGCAAAATTCAGCTGTTGTCTCTCTAATCCTGCCTTCTCAGAGGTCAGATACACATCTGAGTTCAGCTTGGCAACATGGAACTTTAGCCTCAGTGGCTCCATTTTGTTTTGGGGCCTGGTCTGTTGGGATTTAGTACAGGAATTGGTAAGAAACAATGTCTACTGTAATTTTTACTTAGCAAGAGTGTATTGGAATATATATATATATATATATATATATATATATATATATATATATATAGGCTATATGCAAATACCATTACTAAGCCATCAGCTGTAAGGTCCCACAGACTTTTTGGTACCTGAGGACTTGGGGTCAACAGGAAGGTCCTGGAACATCCTCTGCAGCCACTATAAGAAATGAGCTGTTATGGTCCATTTCCAGTATGAGATATGCTTAGAATTCAATAGTTGCAGATAAACAGGTGCTAGGTCCTTCTCTCCCTTGGTTGGTGAGTAGCACCTGCTTGTCACCAGACTCCAAGAGTTCAAAAGCTACAGGCAGTGTTAGGATCTGTGTGACTTGAGTCCTAGAAGACTAACAAGGGGCAGTGAGGGAATGAAGAAAGGACAAACAGACACATCACAGTAAAGCTGGGATAAGGTGGAGGACGGCTCCCTGCAACTGGGAACCTTAGTGTGTTGATTAGGTACAGCACAGCGGGAGGGATTAGCTAGTCTGGGTGGGAGGTCTGCAGAAGAACAGTCTAAGGCTGTAAACATCCAAGGGCAGGAAGCTGTGACTGCTGGTCTTTGCACACACTGATCAATCCCTCATAAATACTAATCACAGGACCCCCAAGGAAAGCTTGGCCATTATTCTAGAGACTGTATAGGTAACGATTTTGCCAATGTCCCATGGGCACAAGGCCTTGAAGTGGACAGCATGGCTGCATCCATGTCAACAATACATATTCACTCAGGGATTCACTCATTCAAGGCTTCCTCTACTCCTTACAAAGCAGACTGCTATGTGACTGAGGCCTCGATCAGAAAAGGGGGCAGTCTCAAGCCCGAATTTATTCATTAAATAAAGTTTTGCCTCCTATATCAATAAGATGAGAAATTTGAGAATGTGACTATGCTGGATTGTGAATTTCAAATGGCCCCACCAATGGGGAAAAACAGAGCAGAAATTTTTCATGGTCAAATCAACATGCCAGCCACCATTGCTTTTCTCTATGCTAGCATCCCTTCTGCAGAATGATGTGTTTAAAATGCTTCATTTTCACCAGTCTCTTGAATTTGTTATGGTCTTATCACAATATGTAATTGTGTAATTCAAGCCCCCCCTGGACCAGGCTCTGTGGTGTTGGTCCTACTGATGCAACCCAAGCTTATGGCCCTGGTCCTCATGGACTACAGATTTGGGGCTAAGAAAAGAAAATGCTGGACTTCTGGAAATGAAAACCAACTCCACCCAGAGTGATATTTAGCTCTGGACATAAAAAACACCACATTCCACCTTTGCAGGGGAAGGTATCTCAAGGCACCTTATTGTAGTTGGCTTAGTCTTTTGCTGTGTGGGCAGTAAGAGCTGCTGACAGATTTCCCATCACTTGAAAGGGAATCTCTGTTTTCTCTCTCAATCCCATGGTCAGTTATAAGCAAAGGGTGATAAGTAGTTAGAGGGGTTTTTGATGCCCCTGGAAGGCCACCATATGAATATCTGTACCCCACCCCACTTCCTTAACTCTTCGTTGACTCAACAGCACCAAGGTGAGGCTCCTTCAGCTGGCTCTAGAAAATTGTATCAGATTTTGATAAGAAAATAACTGTTAAAGCTTCTTGGAAAATAAAAACTGTAGGACATATGGACCAGCACTTAGGACCTAAGAAAGAATGATGGGATGGGGGTGGGGTACGATAGAGGTCTTAGTGCCTGTAAACATAGCACTTCAAAGCAGAGAAGAGGGTGGAGAAGGATAAATAACACTAAGAATGTCTGAAAAATCCATAGAGAAGGATTATTTTGTGGGAAACCTCCCTCTGAGTTGTTGTTCAGAGCAATACAAGAAACTTCCAAAATAATATAGGCTGCTTTCATTACCACAGATCCTCTTGCTGAAGACACCACACATTTCAGACAAAGGATTTGGAAGAATCAAGCTAGACCTGATTTGGAAGCCTCTTCCCAAACAGTATCAGAAGGTGCTCTGCTAGCTGCCAAGGGAGAAAAAGAATCAATAGTCCTACACAGCTGTTAAGTCTATGAATCACAACAATGACCATCCCAGCAAGATGTCCCCAAGAGTGCAATAGGGGCACATATATCTTAGGGGTAAGCAACAGATGCCCAATTGGCCTTAACCAACTAAGAATTGGTTAACCAAATAGGGAATTCATACCTGTACTGTAAACCTAGCTGACAACATGTGGCTAAGGAAGTCATGGATCCTAGAAGAGAACTGGCTACAGGCATTTTCCTAATCCAGTATAATCCCTAACTGCATTCTAAGTACTTGCCCTTATATCTACAGGTGAGTGCAGCTCCCATCCTCTCATCAAAGAAGCTTACTTTACAGCAGATAAAGATCCACAATTGGCCACGAGGTGCCCAATCATCACTGACACATCTAAAATTAAGGCTCATGGAACCTCTTGGAAAAGGAGGTAGAAAGACTGTAAAAGCCAGAGGACCAGGACATCTGCTGTGAGACTGTGTCTTCTATACAGTACAGGGGAAATCTCGGCAATATGTCTGCCTAAATGAGACTCACATAGTGATAGCACCAGATGACTTGCTAGTGTGGCTGGGGAGGGCGGGAGACATCATACACCTCCACAGGTGAAAAGCAGCTGGCAATTAATGGCTGCTAAGAGGTTAATCAGTCTTCTCCATGGAAAAACCCCTGGTAGGTTATCCAACCTTGACTGGTCAGCCCTAAGCACATATACATACAAGCAACACTAAGTGATGGACTCATCAGGTTGTGTGTGCATATATACATCATACATACATAATACATACATACATACATGTATATATGTGTGTGACAACAATAACTGAAAAAACTATGAATTTGAAAAAGAGCAGGTGGGATAAAAGGAGCTGGGTAGAGAGGAATGAAAATGATAAATATAGTACTCATTGATGGAATTCTAAAAAATAAAAATAATTTAGAGCAGGGAAGAGGTACAGGTAGAAGAATTAGAAATTCAAGGTCACCCTTGGCTACTAGTGTGTCCCAGGCAAGCCTTGGCTGCAGGAGACTTTAATCTTAAAAACAGAAAAACAAAAACACATTGATTTTTTTTTTTATCCTGTAGATCCACAAGTTGCCAAACTTTATGTCTCCCTTACCCACTGAAAGTTTCATAACATGCAGAATTTGGGGCTCTTACCCCCAGAACTTTGAGTCTAGTAAGTCAGGGGTGGAGCCTGAGAATGTACATGTCTGACATTCTCTGGTAAATTGAGGTTGCTCTTCTTGGAATGGGTAGGGTGGGGGTGGGAGGAAGACAGTGGGGAGACCTTATGGAGAATTATCTGGCAATATTTGCATTTAAATATGTCACTGGTTTTTTTCTAGGCTTACTAAACTCTTCCCCTTAGGTCCTTGTCTCCCTTGCCTCTGCCCAGGGTTAGGCTACTCCATTGCAAGGCTGTGCCCCAGGTCAGGGTGCAGACTTGCACCATACTTGGTTCAAGGCAAAATTTTGAGAAAACTGGAATCTTTTGTTTTTTTGGGGTTTGTGCTTGCTGCAGAAGGAAGCTACTGCTAAGTCCTGATGTCTGGCTTCTGGCTCTGGGTCACCGGCTTCCCCCGCTGTTGCTAATGGTCTCTAGATGTTTCTGGTTGTTATTGCTGTAGAGTATCTCAGTTCAACTTTTTCTCTCATAACTACTGGCATCAAAGGCAGCTTCTTCCAAGTGGGAAATGATTCATTTTCTCTTCAGGTTCCAAAAGTCTCACTGTGAAGGCAGGAAAATGCTGTCTGGATAAAGATCCCATGGTCTTATGCCCTCTATTTCTAGCCTTGTCTCCATGCTGTTGATTGAATATGCCAGGCATGTGTCTCCAGGCTTGGCACTGGCTCCTGCTGTAGGTTAGAGCTCACGTCTCTAAAAAGATCATATACTGAAAGTTCAGTTTCTAGTTTTGAAAAACCCTAGCCCTTCAGGCTTACACCCCCAAGCCTCAGGAAAAGAGAAACTTCAAGCACCAGGAAACGAGAAACTAAAAATCTAGTTCCAAGAGCAACCTAACTTAGCCATTGTTCAATCTCCCCTGCAACCATATAACAATGTAAAAAGATTTCTGTTAAGAGATGTGCTCAACTGTGACTGGGATAGTTACAGGTGTTCCAGGAAAGACCACTGTGACCTTTGTGTAAACTCCACTCCCGCCCTGATATCCCCCCTTGAGGTTTCAGGAAAAATGTACCTGTTGACATAACTGTACCCCCTCTGTGATCACTCTGTGATCAGACCATGATCTTGTGAAAGGAAATTGTATGGGAATTGTAATCTTGTGGGTTTTGTGGGGTTTTCCTTTATAAGCCCTTATGGGGCTGCAGTAAGATGCGGCTCTTGCTCTTAGGAGCAGAGGAGCCCTTCTATATAGAAGCTTAATAAATCCTCCTGCTATTGCATCAACTGGACTGGAGTCTGGGTTCTTGGGGCGCCCACTTGAGACCCTAAATTTTGGGGTCCAACAGTTTGACATCACTGGGAGGCGGGGGGAGGTTACTGCTCATGCTGACAGACTAGAGGGAAGGTCTTTAAGTCAGTAAGGACATATTCTCAAAAGGGACTCTGGACTCCTAGTCTCTTCTCTCTTTCAACACACACACACACACACACACACACACACACACACACACACACACACACACACACACACACACACCATCCATGATTTCTCTTTTTCCACAGCCACCATCTCCTATGATACGTATCTATATGTTTTATCCATCTATTTATTACTGGTCTGAATTTTACCTACTGGGTGTAAGCTTCATGAAGACAGCGATTGTAATCCACCTTACATGTAGCCATGACCTTGAGCTGTGTTTGATCTTGGTAACTGACACCCACTAACTTCTGAATGAATCAACCACATTCATTTCCCCTGATTTCAATGCATACCCTGAATGTTTTATCAACAAACTTAGGATAATGGATCTCAGCTAAAACCTAGATGTCATAGTTTGGTAAAGCTAAGCCATAGATAAACTGTGTTAGACCAATAGCCACACAACCTGCTACTTAGCAAGCTTCTCCGATTCCCCTCCACCAAACTATAACAAATCCGTTCACAGTCCCTAGAGTGATCCTTTTTTTTTCATGAATACTCAAATAAACTAAGCAGCTTTATTCGGTGTGTGTATATAAATAAACTTTTATGTGTGCTTCTAGAAAATTAGAAAGAAATGTGAAAAATGTAAATGGTGAAGAAATAAATAGAAACAAGTCAAGGATAAGATTGAACAATCAACTCTGCTTGGCTAATGTATAAATGGGAACAAGCGACATTAATGTTACAAAGCAATTCAGAAAAGATTATCTCAATATGGCCCAAGTAAAGTAATGAGAAAAGATAAATATTTATGAGTTTCACTAATATACATAAATCACCATCCAACCCTTCCAAGCCATTGACTCAGGTGAGATGACATTAACATGAATTCATAGTTTATGTTGACCTGTACTGCTACAGACTCCTCTACAGAATGACAAGCTGTGGCAAATTTCTCCAGTTGCTTGAAAAATATCTAGATTATTCAGCAATGTGCTCATGATTATTTCAGAGTTTATGCTGTCTCTTATTTGTTGGGTGGTATCTATCATTTCCAAACTCTGAATAAGATGCCTTTGGGTGACAGATGGTTTATCATTTCCTTATTATATGATCCAAAGTTACATAATCTTTGAAGAGCTTATGGGCCCTTCCTGAACTGGAATTGTTCTGTGTCAGACTGAAGGATGAGAAAGGCAGCCATGCTCTATGGGTCTTCTAGCTAGACATTGCAGATGAGCAGAGAAAGACACATGAAAAGCCATCCTCTTTATTTCCATGTTTCACATCACTTGGTTTAAGGCAATTTTTCTAAAGTGGCTGTCATCAGAATGGGTGCCTACACAAGACTGAAGGACAACCCTATTGCTTCACATGCTGTAAATAGACTTGATCTCTGATTTCTCAACAGCTTTATTGTGCTGTTAGTAGTGACTCTGATGAATTCAATTCAGTGAGAAATCAGAAAACACAGAGACAGCAAAGAAATAAAATATATTTTCTGGCTTCAATGAAAAGTAGCCATAATTTCACTTGGATGGTGATTTGTGGCGCCACATACCCAGCTGTCACCACAGCGTCCCTGGACTTTCTGTTGTCCCTCAGCACTCTTCAAACATTTGGCTCAGCTGCGCTCGTGTCCTGGTGTTTTTCTTTGACAAAAGGGCATTTGTGCAGTAATCCATTTAAGTGGAAAAGAATGACTCAATCTTCTTTGCCTTTGATGGATGGAGAATAGAAGATCAGGACGCCCTGCCCCTCAGGGGAAACACAGTAGAGAGAACATATATAACAGTAATAAGAAAGAAGAGGTCATGGATTTGAGAGGAAGTGGGGGGGGGGTAGGAGAGAAGTCAGAGGAGAGAAAGTGGGAACAATATAAATACAGTACTCAGATCTACAATTCTCAAAAACTTAAATTAGAAAAATACAACAGAGAAAGCAGTTTTCTTGTATAATTTAAGATGTCTGTGTAGTTGTGCTCTCTCTCTCTCTCTCTCTCTCTCTATGTGTGTGTGTGCACGTGTGTGTGTGTGTGCGCGCGCGCGTGCGTGCGTGTGTGTGTGTGTGTGTGTGTGTGTGTGTGTGCGCATGCGTGCATGCGTGTGTGTGTGTGTGTGTGTGTGTGTGTGTGTGTGTGTGTGTGTGTAATTCTGAGGGGTGGGGCACTGGGATAAAATCCAGAGCCTGGAGCATGACAGCCTGTATACCATCACTGTGCTTCACCTAGTTATCAATGTGTTTTTCTTAATAATTCCTGAAAAGTCAGGGAAATTAATCTTGAATTGTTTGACTCGTGATCTATCTTGAGCATGACCCTTTAGTACAAAAATGTATTAAACACAAAATAACAAATGATTCTATCTCTTTAAGTCTTTCTGCTTATTTTTGTTCTCTCAAAAGTAAAAAGAGGTGTTAAAATAGGGATTTTATTTATTTGACTTGTTTGTTCATGTTAGTTAAAAAACAGTTTCAGTGAAGATGAAATCAATGAAGATGCTGGGAGAGACCTCAATTTCTGGAAAATAGTTCTAGCTAGCTACCATTGTAGTTACTGTTCCATGGTTGTAAGGAAACATCACTACTGAGGCAACCTATAAAAGAAAGCATTTGATTTGAGGACAGGATTACAGTTTCAGATGGTGAGTCCAGGACCATCACGGCGGCATGTGTGGCAGCAGGCAGGCATGGCACCAGAGAGCTGAGAGCCCACATCCTAATCTAAAAGTTTCAGGAAACAAGACAGGACCTGGCTTAGGATTTTAGAACTGTAAATCCTACCCCCAGTGATGTGTGTGTGTGTGTGGGGGGGGGGTCCCTGCAGGTATCAAACAGAGAAGCAACCCAGTGAAGAGATAAGAATGAAAACCCGGTACAGACTGACTTCCCTAGGCGGGTCATTGTCAGCATACTTAAATCACAGCACAATTTGGGGAAAGGTTTCTTGCAATAATCAGTCCAATCATTCCAATTCCAGGAGTACAATAAAGCTTAAGGTGTGACTACATAGAAACTCCTTTAAACAGTACATGTGACCCTGAGGATGGATTCTACAGCTAAAAGGCCAAGAATCTAGTGTGGTCTCTAACTGACAGCATAGAGAACAGCAAGCCACAAAGTACATGTGACATCTCCCCTAAGGATGGGTAATGGTCTGGGGAGGGAAGAGTCTGGGACAATCATTCTGGGGAATTTGGGTGAGGTCTGCCTCTATAGATAGCTAAAAGGTCACCAGGTCCTTAACAAAACCCACTCTCAACTTTCTGGATGGAATACAGGTATTTGATTTTTATCTCTTTGGTTGAGAAGACACTCATCCCTGTGTGATTAATATTCCTTGTTCTCTTGGTGCTTCTCTGTGAGTACAAGGACCTCTGTGCCCCCAACACAGCAACATACTACCCCAACAAAGCCACACCTCGTTTTTTTTGTTTATTTATTTGTTTGTTGTTACATCCCAACCAACATTTCCCCTCCTTCCTCACCTCCAAGCCACCCTTTATCACCCATCTTCTCTCCCACCCACCCCCATCCACTTTTCTGTTTCTCTTAGAAAAGAGAAGGCATCCCATGGATATCAGCCAGCCATGGTATATCTACTTGCAGTGAGACTGGGCACCTCCTCTCCTGTTAAGACTGGACGAGGCAATCTGGTAGGAGGAAAGGGTTCCAAAAGAAGGCAACAGAGTCAGAGACAGCCCCTGCTCCCACTGTTAGGAATCCCACAAGAAGAATAAGTTATACAACGGTAACATATATGCAGAGTGCCTAGGTCAGTCTCATGCAGGCTCCCTGGGTGTCAGTTCAGTCTCTATGAGCTCCTATGAGCCCAGGTAAGTTGATGCTGCGGGTTTTCTTGTGGTGCCCTTGAACCCACTGGCTCCCAACAACCCTTCCTCCCCATCTTTCACAGGATCCCCAAGCTCCACCGTGTGTGTGTGTGTGTGTGTGTGTGTGTGTGTGTGTGTGTGTGTGTGTGTGTGTGTGTGTGTGTGTGTCTGCATCTGTTTCCATCAGTTGCTGGATGAAGCCCCTCTAATGACTGCTGGGCTAGGCACCATTCTATGAGCATAGCAGAATATCGGTAGGAATCACTTCATTGACTTTGTTTTTGCCAGTTGTGTTTGGTTCTTTCCTAGGTCTCTGGGTTGTCCTGCTTCTTGTTCCTGGCCCTCAGGGGTGGGCTCCCCTGTCATGACATGGGTCTCCAGCTGGGCCAGTCATTGGTTGGCCACTCCCACAACTTCTGTATTACCTTTACCCGAGCACTTCTTATAGGCATGACAAATTGTAGGTCAAAGGTTTTATGGCTGGGTTGGTGTCTCAGTCCCTCCACTGGAAGTCTTGCCTTGTTGCAGGAGATGGCCAGTTCAGGCTCCATACCCTCCTTTGCTGGGAGTCTTCGCTGGGAGTTTCCATTGCACTAGGTTTGTAGCTCCTCCCAGAGAAGCCCCCAGATTCCAGTTATCTCTCCCTCCATCTTCCCTCACCTGATCTCAACTGTTCTCATCCCCCCTATCCAGACCCCTCCCCCATCCAACTTGGATGACCATTCTATTTCTCCTTCACAATGAGATTTGTCCGTGCCCTCCCCATACCCTCCCAGCCCACCTTGTTACTTGACTTCTCTGCAAAGCCACACCTCATAATCCTTCTGAAACAGTTCCAGTAACTGGGGACCAAGTAGGCTAAATATATGAGCATATTTATAGAGCTTATCTAATTATCTATAGTGAGTTTAGTTCTCATTCAAACCACAGTTACTGAGTATTCTCTTTTTATTGGCTAGGGACATTCAGAGAAACAGAACCTACAATATGTACACATAGAGATGTCTATTGAAGGAACTGATTCACACAAGTGTAAGGACAGCAAGTTTCAACTCTGAGATGCAGCCATCGGCTAGAAACCCAGACAGGGATCTACGCTACCATCCTGAGAAATTGTCACCATCAGAACCGCAGTTTCCAATCAAGACTTGAGCTCACTGGATGAGATTAACCTATATTATGGAAAATGGTCTGTAAATGATAACCTTAGCCATACATGAAAAACACCTTCATAGCACCTTATTACAGCCAAATTAATATGTGAAATTAGCCACCAAATACTAAAAGTAGGGAGTATATTGGGAATCCAACTAAGAGTAGGAACTATTTTAATTATTCCTTTCCCATGAGGAACAGTGTATATCATTAATATATCCCTCCATGAGAGTAGGCCGTTATCCCCAGTAACAAACTGTATTATGCATATTTGTAAATGGGAGTCATCAAAATACAGTATGATTATTCATAACATTATTAGCTTATACTTTCCACTTATATATCTTATTTACTCTTTTGTGTATGGTGTTTTCCTACATGCATGTTTGTGTACCATGTGTGCACAGTGCTCTCAGAGGCCATTGGATTCCCTGGAACTGGAGTTACAGGCTGTTTTGATCTGTATGTGAGTGTTAAAGAGCAGCCAGTGCTTTTAATCACTGAGACATCTCTCCAACCCACAGTTATATATTTTAAATAAAATAGCTTTTATTCACAATACTTCCTGTTCTAAAGACAACATATGAGCAAAATGACGATTTATCTTATACTGAACTAAATTCATCACAGGTAATTAGAAAAACTATATTTTAAAAATAGACACTGAGAACACCTCCAAGAATACAAATGTCGGGCTCAGGAGAAGACACCACAAGAGAAGGGAAGAGTACCAGGTAAGGCTCACATTTATACTCCGTTTTATCTTGAGGACATTCTCTAGTCCAGGAAACACAGGATGACTAGAACTCACAGAAAGAACAGTGGGATGACCTGGGGTATCAGAAAATGGTGTTCCAAACTAACAGAGAAGCTAGAAATTAAGGAGAAATTCTGGTAAGTATGTAGCTACAGGATTAGAGGGAACATCCACATTCTACACCTAAACTACTGCCAAGCCCTTGGATGAACCCTGAACTATGGATGTCCAAATTAGACTATAAAATCCAGCATGAATTTCATCTGGAAAGAAAAAGGAACTGAGCAGATGTTCTAGCAGTGGCCCAGCACAGAAGAAAAAGAATCTGGACATGAGTTCTGTCAATAACCTCATTGGATAGACCCAGACTGTTGAAGACTACAATCTTGCATAGCCAATATGACAATGGTGTGGCTTCTCTTTGTGCCCCAGGAGACTTTGGTGCTAACAAAGTGAGCAGTGTGGTCTGGACCACATCAGTGCTGGAGGACTGATGCATCAGCATTTGCTGGACCGTGATGAAAAATCACTACCACTAGATTTGCAGTGGTAACTAATTCCTGCCCAGAGTGGTAAAACATTTTTATTAAAAGGCAATCTAGTGAATGGGGGTGGGGACCAGGCATCTAGTTACTAAAATGGAAGAAAGAAAATAATAAATATTTAATCATCAAAATCCACATTTATATGGCCACTTCTTCAGCTGGGTATCTACATGAAGCCTAATGGAATGCATTTAGTAGACTACAAACAGTCCCAAAGAGTATTAGTAAAGACAATAAAGCATGTAACAGAACAGAACAAGGATTTGTAAGATTTCTTGGACTTTAAAACACTTTATTTGTAAGAATTACATCCATTGCACCAAATATAGTAAATGTTAAACTTGAGTTTGAAATATATTTTATTAATTTATATAAACAATGATAATATTTAGAATTAATGCAAATTGTACACATTTGAAGAATTAATGAGTGGCTGGAACACATGGAGTCTTTCTTAGCATTTCTTTACAAATATCTTTAGCACTTGGCTTAATTGAAGACAGTAATGGCTCATACATAATTCTGTATTAAATATGTTAAAGTACCATATATCACAGCCACTGAAAATTCCCCTCAATACTCATGGAAAATTGTGAGTGAAAATCTTGGAATTGTTATGGAAGTACAGTGGCTCTCATGGGTCATCTGAAATGGCGTCAAGACTCTTTGGGAATCATGTTTGCACAAACACATTTCACATGGACACAGATTTACACTGATGCACTTCTTTTGTGCTTTCTCTGCTGTGGTGATATATTGTGTACCCTGATAAACTTGCCTGAAGATCAGAGAACAGAACAAGCCACTAGATTAAACACAGAGGCCAAGCAGTGGTGGGGCACACCTTTAATCCTAGCAGTCTGTCTAGATCTCTGCGAATTCAAAACCACCCTGGACTACATGAGATTGACTCAGTCTGGGAAAAAAATAGAGCCAGGCAGTGGTGGCACACACCTTTAATTCCAGTACTTGCAAGTCACATGCCTGTAATCCCAGCAATTGAGATCTCATGCCTTTGCTTGGGAAGTCACAGGCCTTTAGTCCTAGCACTAAGAAGGAAGTGATATGGTGGATGGAGAAAGATATATAAGGTGTGAGGAGACAGGAACTAAGGCTTTGGGGGAGAAGCATCCCTTTCAGCTAGAGGTCTATCAGTTGAGGCTCTTTCAGGCTGAGGAGCTGGTGAGGTAAGAGGTGGTGGCTGTGGCTTGTTCTTCAGGCAAATTTTATTAAGGTACATAATATATCACCACACCCTACCACCTCACTCTTCTTCTTTTTCTACTCCTCCTCTTCCTTCTTCTTCTTATTACTATTACCATCATCATCATCCTGCTCCTCATCCTCCTCTCTTCATCCTCCTCGTCCTCTTCTTCTTCTCAAATTTAATCCCTTCTCAAAGATGCATACCAACATTACACTGATGTTTATAATATGGCACAACTCTAAATGTTTTTCTAAGCAAACTGACAGGTACATAACTTGAAATTCTGATCCCAGGGGAATTCCCCTTCCTTGCTGCACTTCTGGGCTATCCCATAAGTAAGTTATAAACCTGTACTATACTATTCTTTTTCAGGGTGGTTCCAACAGCTACATCAAAGTACCTGCAAATCGTGTTTGAATATTCTCCCATTGAGGCTGTATTTGTAGAGTAAGGGAGTCACAGGCAATGCAGTAATAGCACCAGAAGTAGGCTGTGGTTAAAGTGGGTTGCATTATGTATGAAGGACACTGGTGCCATCAGTCTGTACACAAACATAATTTAGTAACTGATGATCAAATGTCCTAAGGAATCATTGACACCTTGCTCATGATAGATGCTCAATTTTCAAGGCCACATCGTATCCCTGGGGGTCCGTAGTGAGACAACAGTGATTTTGTAACAAGTGAATACATATTTTATGCAGAAGGTATGCTGACCTCCAAACCCCAAATGGTCTGCAGACAGCTATCTAAATGGAACTTTCCACAAGGTTCCCAGAGTGTGGCATTCTGCCATAGAGTGTTTGCCCAATGTGGACTTCTGTTTCACAATGAAGTCCAAGAAGTAGGCAGAGCTGCTTAAAAATGCAACCTGGTTTAGCTGCCCCCAAATGTGATAAATTATTGCCTTCAAAAAGCCCCCAAAG
The DNA here is from genome assembly GCF_049852395.1 of Peromyscus maniculatus bairdii. NCBI lineage: Eukaryota > Metazoa > Chordata > Mammalia > Rodentia > Cricetidae > Peromyscus > Peromyscus maniculatus. Next base: position 39,249,784 of record NC_134857.1, on the reverse strand, counting down.
TCCCTTTCTTAAGTGCTAGCAATTGGGCAAAATATAGAAACTTGTTTTTCATTTTTGATGTAATATCCTGACATGCCCTGAACTACAGGAGTAACAGGAATTTCTCTGGGATGACAGACGCATAAATTTTCCTTGTGGTTTATATTCTACTGTGGACAGCCCTGTATCTCACCAGGTGCTTGAGTTATCTGCTGTTGTGTAACAAATCACTCCACAGCTAAGTTGATTTAAAAGAACAGCAATTGCTTTCGTGCCTCTCCTGGTGATTATGAGGCAGGTAAGGGGTGGGCAGCTGAGCAGCCCCATTCAGAATCTCTCATGAAGCTGCAGTCAGAGGGTACCTGCCTGATGTTGGCAAGGATGGGCTGCAGCGACAGCTCTAGGAAGGCCAAGCACCGTTCATCGTAGTCATGGGATTTGGTGTGGTCCCCCATTCCCTCCATCCCTCTGACTTCCTGTTCATACATCCCTGTAAAGGCTTTAGCACAAGTCTTCTGTTGAGTAAAATGGAAGCCATTTCATCTCTAATGATATCAGCCTAGAAGTGCACACATTACACCAAATCTGGTGTGTTCTTTTGGGTAAAGCAATAAGAAAAGTCCACCTAGTTTCAGAAGAGGAAACAAGGACCCCAACATCTAAATGGCTGCAATGACATAATTTTTTAAGAAAGGTATGTAGAGTTTACATACGGCTGAGGTTGTCTGGTAAAACACAATCTGATGACCCAGGTATCGAGGACATGGGCTTTCCCCGTGTATGTTGTGTATGTGTGGTAACATGATACTGTTAATACATGCTGTATGGCCAGCATGGTGTGCAGTCATAAGTTGTCAATGGGTTAGAGTGTAAGTGTTTGTAAGGTTGGCATTGCCCTAAGGTAAAATGGCAAAAGTACACTGTTCTGCCATTCATGTGAAAGCAGTTTTCTTCTTGAATTCTCTATTCATCAGAATTGATTTTTTTTTAATTTTGCAAAAAAAAAAATTAGTAGTAAGTGGCAACAACAGAGCATGGTAATTCTCTTTCATGATAGAAGACTCCATGTGAACTATGGCTATAACTTGAAGCACCACCCGACAGGATTACCATAGTCACTTATTTTCCTAAACCCCGTTCTGCTTGGAGAAATCTGCACCTTATCTGGGGGTAGAATCAATAACTAGAAACCATTCATTTTTAAGAATATGCATTCAGTCTAACCATGCTGTGCAGTATTGCTGAAATTCTACTTCACTAATTACATGTTCAGCTTCAGAGTCTTAAGTGTGCCTCCAATGGCCTCACATTGTCTACTACATATTTCCTTGTTCTCTCTCTAAGCCTAATAAACTAAATTTCCATCTCCCAAATCCCCTGGATGGTGAGCTTGGTAAAGTGAGTTAAGTAGGGACCACCTCTGCAACATCTAAGTGAAAACAGATGCAGACTTGACACTAAAGTCTGGACACAAAGAAAACAGGCCATGGTCCGGAACTCTGAAACACTTCAAGATAAAGAAGAAAACTGACTGGAGTTCTTAGATATTTCCAAATCACAGAAAGTGAAAAGCAAGACAACTATTGTTTATAAGTCTCTCTGTTTCATATAAAGCAGACTAGTACAGGTAATTCATTATGTGTGAAGAGAAAAGTTTTTTTTGTGTTGTTTTGTTTCCTTGTTTGTTTGTTTTAAACAATTTATTGGCATGCTGTGCAGTCAAAATCAAGTGTGAAGGCCACATAAGATACTCCAGTACTCCAGTACTCTGGAGCTGATGCTACAGGATTATGAGTCTGAGGAAGCATGTCTACACAGCAAGTTCTAGGTTAGCCTGTGATACAGATTGAGTCCAATTTTCAATAAATAAATAATAAAAAATTTAAAAAGGGAAACCACTAATCTAAGAGACATAGAAAGAAGCCCAAAACAATTATGTAAGGGACAGTATAATATAAAAGCAATCAAAATCCATACAACTATAATGTAGAACACACATTGTACGTCTATACATAGATATATCTATAACTACTGTCTTTATTGGACTATTCAATATCACTGGGTGTTCTAGTTTGCTTTCTGTTGATGTGATAAACACAACGACCAAAAATAACTTGGGAATGAAAGGGTTCATTTGGTTTACAGGTACAGGTACCATTCATCATTGAGTGATTCAGGGCAGTAACCCAAGCAGGAGCAGAGACAAGAGCCATTGGAGGGATGTCGTTCACTAGCTTGCTTCCCTGTGTGTTTTCTAAAGTCATTTCTTTCCATTTATGGGGTAAGTGGTTTTGGCAACCACTTCAATGGCAAATATATTAAGTTTAAAAAAATCAGCAGTGTTCTCTTTTAAACAGAGACGAATTATGAATGTCTAGATGTGATGGGTTGTGAGTCAAGGGGGCAGCTGAAGCTCATCAGACACACTTGTATTTCGCATTAAGTTTTCAGCTCAATGTCCAAATGTATAAGACCCTTCTTATTAAACCAAGCAGCTTCATCTCCAGAACCAATGCTCCTCTCTCTCTTCCCACAGCTTTTGGTCTTATGATTAATATGACAACATGGTGTGAAGGATGATTTCCATAAAAATAATTCTGCAGAGGACTTAAGGAAAGAATGTAGGTCTTTTTTTTTATTAAATCAGTTTCATCAGCAAACATTGGACTGGGCCAGATAGCTTCCCTAAGAAACATCAATCACCTAACAGGAGTGCACCAAGACAATGCATGAGCACACAGAAGGTAACAACACACAGGCTGCTTTGCAATCGGCTTCCTTATTTCCTTTAAAATGAAATTGCAATTGCTGAATGGATAGAATAGATCTATTTTTGCCTGAGCCATATTTTGAAGTCATAATTCAATATAGATTCTTTGCCCTACATCCCTCTTTCCCTCCAAAGCCATGCATTTTCCACATAGGCATCTCCTCACCTTGTTAATGAGCAGAGAAGATGAATCTGAGAACACAAAAATCATTTACCAAAATGACCTCCTATAGAGACACTCAAGTAATAACTGGAAAATGAATCTTGGATATTAGAAACCAGGAGTATCTAAAATATTTCAACAGGCTCCTCCCAATTTTCCCCAGCTACATTACTTCAAGGGGCAATGAAGAACTAAAACAAAAGCTAATCTAAAATAAATTAGATACATTGGAATAGTAGGCTAGTGGAAAAGCAGACACAATGGCTAAAGGCAGCGCCTTAGAAATAATTCACCATATAAAAACCTCGAAAAATACGACACTCAATAATACTGGTTGTTCAGCAGTCAAGGCCCACGGCATGCTTGTGAGTGCTGCTCATTCTGAGATATGTCATTTTGAACTGCTATGGAAATTAGCAAACTATGCTTCAGTCAAGTTGCTAACCTCCAGAATTCTTACTTTGCTAATAAATTTTCTCTCTCTTATGGATTACCTGAAGAGATACATTGAGAGTACTAAGGAGGGAGCTGGAAACGTGGCTCAGAGATTAAGAGTACTTGATGCTCTCGCATAGGACCTGGGCTCAATCTCCAGTGTTGTTGTTCATTTCTGCTCTTTTTGAGGGACAGCCACCCAGCTCCGAAATAAACCACACAGGGAGGCTTGTACTTAATTATAAATGCTGGCATTAGTTTGGCTTAGTTTCTAGCCAGCTTTTCTTAAATTATCCTGTCTACCTTTTGCCTCTGGGCTTTTTCTGTTTTCTTACTTCTGTAAATCTTACTCTTATTCTGTGGCTTGCTGTGTAGCTGGGTGGCTGGCCCCTGGAGTCCTCCCTCTCTGGCTGCTTGCTCTTCCTTTCACTCCTCCATCTTTCTCCTCCCAGATTTCTCCTTCTATATATTCTCTCTGCCTCCAGCCCCACCTACCCTTTCTCCTGCCTTGCTATTGGCCAGTACTTAATTAGACCATCAGGTGTTTTAGGCACAGTAACACAGCTTCACAGAGTTAAACAAATGCAACATAAGCAAAAGTAATACACCTTAAAATAATATTCCCCAACACCCCAGCATCTACATGTCAACTCAACCATCTGTAACTCCAGTTACAGGGATCTGATGCCCTTTTTCAGCCTCCACAGGCACTGCCTGAATGTGGTGCACACACATCGACAAAGTACATATAAAGTGCAAAATAAATATTTTTTTATAAAAGAGTACCAAGTGGCTTTGCTAGAAAAAAGTATCAATTGACTCCTCATTTGGAACATTATAATTCCTGATAAATATTGAGTTACTTTTCTTGCTAGTGATAACAAACATGATTGCTGAGTATGGAAGACTTGGCTTCTGCATTTTCCTGTATTGTTCTATACAAGATTCCACTAAAGTAACAGTCACCCACAGCCATTATTCAGTGCTAACATCACAGTGTCAAGATCTTATAAGTGGATTCACGGGTTATCTCATTAGCTGTCAGAACAACCCTTGGCAGATGGGTGTTATTTCAGGGCTCTATTACAGTTAAGGGATGAAGGGTGAAGAAAGATGAAATACGTTACCAAAGTCAAAAGCTTTTAAGCGTGAGATCTCCACTTTGAGCTATGTCATCTCGAAGTTCCTACTCAAACACTGTGATAGGATTATTCTCCCTTGAAATGAAATGCCACGCCGAACACCAAGGGAAGAAAAGCACTGTATAAAGCCTCCATTCACCTCTGATTCATTATTTCTTGGGTCCAATTCTAATAAGTACACAGCAGGTACCAGGAAGAGGCCCTCCCAGACGTCTCATGCTGCTCTGGATGGAATAAGAGCACAGAGACAATGTAACTTGACCTTCCTTCCCTCTGTCCTCTTGCAAGTGACCTGAGTGTGACAAAGAAACACCTAGAATCTAGACCCTTTGTCCAAGGTTCATGCAAGCCCAGGACAGTAACTCTGGGGGTAGACAGGAGAGTGTGCTGTTTCAGAAAACAAAGAAAATATATTGAGCATGGTTTTGCACAATATTATGTTCTTTGCTGGATTATTTATAAAGTTATGCTTGTTATATAGATTTATAAAACACCAACTATGGTGGTTTGAGTGAGAAATGTCCTCCATAGGCTCATATATTTTACCCTTAGTCTGGTTGGTGGTGCTGTCTGGGCAGGCTATGAAACATTTAAAAGTGCATTTAAAGGTGAAGCTTTCCTGGAGGTAGTATGTCACTGTGGTTTTACTGTTCTCTTTCTTTACTTTCTGTGTGCAGATAAAAATATAACCAGCAGTCAGATGGTGGTGGGTCATGCCTTTAAACCTAGCACTCAGGAGACAGAGCCAGGCAGATCTCTGTGAGTTCATGGCCAGCCTGGTCTACAGAGCAAGATCCAGGACAGGCACCAAAATAACACAGAGAAACTCTGTCAAAAAAAAGAAAGAAAGAAAGAAAGAAGGAAGGAAGGAAGGAAGGAAGGAAGGAAGGAAAGAGAGAGAGAGAGAGAGAGAGAGAGAGAGAGAGAGAGAGAGAGAGAGAGAGAGAAAGAAAGAAAGAAAGAAAGAAAGAAAGAAAGAAAGAAAGAAAGAAAGAAAGAAAGAAAGAAAGAAAGAAAGGGAGAAAATATGATCAGCCAAATTGCTTCTGCCACCTGCTGCCATACCCCACTCTCACCTTATGGGCTCTCTCTCTGGAAGCCTAAGTAAAAATAAACCCTCTTTTTCTATAATAAGCTGCTTTAGGTCATAGTATTTTATCACAGCAACAGAAAATGCTCACCCCTAAATGGAACATCCATATCACACCCCGCCTCCTCAGAGTCCTGGATCATTGTGGAGGAAGAGGATAGAAAAATTGTAAGAGTCAGAGGCAGTGGGTGACTACTACAGTGCTTCCCAGATACATCAGGGAAATTGCATGTATAGACTCAGAGTAGTTGTGACAGCATGCACAAGACTTGCTCAAGCTCAAGCCAGACAAAATTACAGCACAGAGAGAGAGCGGGGGGCAGGAAGTCCCACCCTTAGGTAACAAGCTATTAGTAATTGAGAGCTGTGGAGAGAAAGGGAGTCAATTTTCTTTTAAGTGCATGACCCTTGGGAGATCGACTGTGCAATGCTGGATGGCCCCACACCCAAGAGTATATGGGCGGCTAAAATTGGACTTGGTGGGGTTTTTTGTTTGTTTTTGGTTTTTGTTTTTAAAAAAGGACATAATATTGTGTGGATAAGGAAGGGAATATGGATCAGACAGGAGTTGGGGAAAGAATGAAAATGATCAGAATATATTATATGACATTCTCAAAGAATTAAAACAATTATCAAAGATAAGTGAACATTTCATTTAAATATCTGTTTCAATAAATATTTATTATTATTAACCAATGAGATATTATTACAAAATTCAGGAATACATGGATTTCATAAGAATCTTCTGTTTACTGTGTCAAAGTCAGGTAGATTTCTTATTGCCAATTCATGAGTTTATACATTTAGCTAAGAGGAAATGGTGAGTGGGTGTTTTAATTTGCATTTTCCTCTGTGATTTGCAAAGAATTCCAGTGAGAATTATGACCAGTTTTCTAAGGTTTTCATACAGTGTTTGTAAATAAAATAGAAGTTATTGTATTACCCACTAAGTAAAGTAATAAGATGAAAAATACTAAACATTTTTAATTAGAATAGTGATATTTCTCTCATGAATGGTATTATTTTGCTTCATATTATAATATAATAGTTTAATAGTAAGCCTTTTACTATAGAGAATAGAGCCAGAATTTGGACTTTTCCTGAGGCGAAAGAGGAAATACTTCCTCCTGTTAGAAACAGTGTTAGGAAAACAAACAGAAGAACAAAAATATTTGCATAGAAGAACGTCAGGATGGAAAGCCATAGTGCAAACTGAGGAAGTCTGTGCTTTGATGAGATTTCAGCAGGTGATAAAATTCCTCCCTACAGAGAAATGAGACACAACAAACCCTCTGAGGGTGGGTGCAATTCCTCTGTGTGCCTGAAGAGGGCTTCCTCCAAAGTCACACTGGAGATCTTGACAGAACAAAGGTTTATTCTTCAGGGATCTCTCAAGAGCCTGGGAGGCCCTTGCTGTCATTGAAGGCCTTGGGGAAGGATTCTTTCTTGCTTTCTTAGTTTCTGGAAACCCCAAGTCTTTAGCATTGCTTAGTTTGTAAAGCTAAGCCTAGGCCTCCACCTCTGTCTTCACATGGTTTTCTTTCTCCATGGTTCCTCTGTCTTGTTATCCAGATCCATCCTTCTCCTCCTCCCTCCTGTTGCCGAATATACTTTACACTGTGTGAAGATATGTCACTGTGATTGGTTTAATAAAAAGCTGAATGGCCAATAGCTAGGCAGGAAGAGGTTAGGCAGGACTTCCAGGAACCGAGAGGTCTTGGGGAAGAAGAAAGGCAGAGCTGCCAGCTGGGCAGAGAGCAAGCAGGGTGGGCAGTACAGAGCAAAGGTGACCAAGCCACAAAAAATGCCATAGATTTTAAAATATGGGTTAATTTAAGTTATAAGAACTAGTTAAGAACAATCCTAAGCTATAGGCTGAGCTTTTATAACTAACAATAAGTGTCTGTGCCATTATTTGAGAGCTGGTAGCACAAAGAAAAAAGCCTGTTACACCTCTTTCCAGTTCCTCCCTTCCTCTCTCCCTCCTTCTCTCTTCCCTTTGTCTTTCTCTCTTTTTGATTTGTATAAGATTTGGGGAACACATAATTTAATTTGCTCTACATAGTGAAAACAATACCCCACACAATCCATAGATAGATAAGGGGCAGAAAGACGGTGAGAATTAAAAATTCATAGTTAAAGTAATAAACATGTTTATTTTAAGATTTTTGTTTGTTAATATTTGACCACACACACACACACACACACACACACACACACACACACACACACACACACACCAAAGGACAACTTTTAGGTGTCAATTCTCCCCTCCACCATGGGGTCTAAGGATTGAACTCGGGGTCATTAGGCCTTTACCTGCTGAGCCCTCACCTGGTCTAAGTGTATTTCTCAAACCCTAAATTCTAAATATATACTCTGTGAAGTAAAGGAATAAATGTTTTTGTCTTCAGAACTCAACACTGAAGAATCCTATGACCACATATATGTGATGTTTACTCCCACATCAATACATTCTCCAACACTAGCCACATGTCCTACAAATCAGACTAATCCTGCAATGAGTTACATACCCTCCAATTTAAGGGCTCAGTAGCACAAGATCACCCTGTGTTTCAGGTGCCAATCACAGTTCCCAGGCCATTCCATTTTACCTCCTCTCTGAATGGCCAGTTTGTAACTCAGAGTTTCCCCAGAATCCCCTCCTAGGAATTCTGAAGCATTGAGCCTTCTATGTTAGAAACGTGGTCATAGATCCAGTACTGTTACAAAGGTGTTTTTGCAGTGATTATTGCTCAGTAATTACAAGAGATTTGGGAATCAAGAGCAGAGATCAATTATAGATTCCTTTTTAAATCATAATATCATACGACCTTTTAGCATCATTACATTCTCAGCAGATATTCAGGTTGGAATCCCTGCATCCAGTCATAAATATGATTCAGCTTAGTGGTTCTTGGGTCTGAACTCTTTTTTTTCCACCACCCTGTAAATACCAGTATTCACAAGTGAATGAATCTGTATTTGGTGTTTCATGTTTAAGTCTACAATAAAGCCTACAGTGACAGCAGGTGCCTGTTTTCTATTGAATGAACACTAGCAGTTTTACTTTTTCTGGCCTATATTCATTGAAAACAGAACGCTGTAGTTGATTTGCTGGTTTTCTGTTTGAAGCAGCTGATGACCCCAGTATAAAACTGTCTTTCTTTCAGTTGATCAGCAAGTTCTTGTAACAATAGGACTAACTACTTAGCAGCTTTGCATCAGGTATAGAAAGACAGAGAATTTTACAGTGAGGAAAGCCAGATAATAGGAATAACCATTTGATGAGGTAAAACGATTTACATTAGAAATTGAATATACCACTTGCTAATGTTCATTTGAAGATAAGTCCTCAAGATTTTAGTAAGTACTGATTATTTTTAATTTTATGCATATAGGTGTTTTCCTGTATGTGTATCTGTGCACTGTGTGCATTCCTGGTGCTCATGGGCACCAGAAGAGGGCATCAGATCCCCTGGAATTGAAGTTACAGATGGTTATAAGCCACCATGTGGGTGCTGGGGAATGGACCTGGGTTCTCTGCAAAAACAGCCTCTGCTCTGAACCGATGAACTAGCTCTCCCAGGCTGTAAGTGCCAATTTTTGAATTATGTGTGGTTACTTCTTCAGCAATTTGTCTCCTGACCTTCCTGAGTTCGGCACATCAGTCTCATAACCACAATGGATAGTAAATTCTCATCAATACTCTGAATGACTCAACCATTTATTATTAATATTCATCAGAAACAGAATTCCCACTTGACTCTTTTGTTTTAGCTTTTTGTTGTCACAATTACTTGTTAGGGGTTGGGGGAAGAAAGAATTACCAAATAGTAGGAAGTGGCAGTGGTTATAGAATTATATTCTTAGTTTATAGATAAGTTCACTGTATCAAGGTTATTTTAATAGATTTATATATTTTCTACTGCAGAAATTCCCAACCTTTTTTTCCCCCAGACATTTCTTGCAGGTATGAATGACAATTTTCCATGTTTCCATCCATTGTCAATCGGATCTACTAAATGACAGTCTGGAGGTATGTCACCTCAGAACTAGCCCCTCCCATAACAATATGAAGAACTGCCAATGCCCAAGCACACCTCATCTTTCTTATAAGCATCTTGCTTGCTGTCTGGAAAATGAAGGTGTTAGATTGCATGCATCTTGCTGAAAACAGGAAAGGACATCACTGATCATGTTTCCCATTTGGTCATGTGTTAGAGTGAAAATTTTGTTTACTTATACATTATTACTTATACATGTTCCGTTTATTTATACATCTTAATACTTAAAAGATGAGACCAGCTTGCAAGAGACAGTGAAGATTTGTCAAGCCCATTAAAGTTGATCTAAGTACAACTCTAAGTATTAATTCTTTATCCAAAGGACAATAAATCTGTAATGGGTCCTAAAGAAATTCCCAGGACAACACACAGTTTTGATCTTAGGGTTACATATGTTGGGAATTGCTATCATAACTTTAATAACTGCACCAAGGAGAATTTACAACTTTAACAGATAACTAAGTGAGGAAACAATTGATGTGGTCAACCCTTCCTGTCACTCTTAAAAAGATGACATTATAACTTAGTGCCAGCTGTCTCCATGTACAACTTATTCATTGTAAGCAAAGGAGCAAATGAGAAGTGGGAGTCACTGAAAAACCACAAACACAAAGGCTGCCTCCTTCGAGGTTACAAAGTCAAAGTTAGAAATGATCAGCAAAAATAAAAAAAAACTCCTATTTCTGGAGAAGGGGTTGAGAACATCAGTATTAACTGTCTTGTAATTGCAGGTCACCACAAGTCAGATACGTTTGACATTAGCTACAGAGACTAGAGATTTCTAACCTAGAGTTCAGAGAGAGAGATGGGCAGACCACAGATTCTGTCTGCAAGTTCTCAGAGAGGTTGAAATCATGGTGATCTGACAGGTTAGCATCTAAATCACTGAAACCCTGTACTTCAGGTTCCCAACATTATGAAGCAAGTATGCAAAACAGAGCCTGTGCCTACTGTTGCTAAGGAACCTGTTGACTAATGAATGGCACAAGAAAACAAGCATGACTTTTCAGACAGACAGCTATGAAACTCAAAACTGCTAAATTATTCACATTTGGTCCTCTAAGTCTGTAGTTACTCATAATTCAGAAAATAGCACTTTTTCTGGGTATTTTTAGACTTTTTCTTGATTTTTTATGAAAATAATCTCTTTAAAATGATCTAATTCCAAAGAGTTATGAAAATAAATAAATAAATAAATAAATAAGAGCATGACAAATAAATAAAAAGTAAATAAATAAACTAAGTAAGTAAGCAAACAAACATGGACCAAGACGTGACAGCTGAAGCTAAGGATCATTTAAAAGGTTCTATAATTTTAGTCATAGGTACCATCTTTTACAAAGTAGGTATTTTGTATGTGTGTATGTGCTTTAAATATCATAAATTTCATCCTGTGACCTGTAACGAGAAGTTTCTTGGTCCCACCCAGCCCTTGTAGTCCCGCAGCTGTTTATAAAAACTCAGAGGCTTATATTAATTACAAACTGTATCGCCTATGGCTTCAGCTTTTTGCTAGCTAGCTCTTTCATCTTAAATGAACTCATTCCTATTAAACTATATGTTGCCATGTGGTCATGGTGTTGCCAGTCTGCTGGCATCTTTGGCAGTGGCTGGCATCTCTCCCGACTCCACCTTTCTTCTCTCTGTATCTCTGCTTAGCTTTCCCGCCTGGCTGTAAGCTTTCTTGCCATAGGCCAAAATGGCTTTATTTGTTATCCAATGGGAGCCACACACATTCACAGGATACAGAAAGATACCCCACAGCAGTGACGAACATATTTACTCTAGAAGTGTTGAATGGTGTGGAGAGAGTGAACTCCATAGATTAAACTCAACCAAAAGGTATGCAACTAGTATCAGAAAAACAAAAAAGTTTTCATGGGAGGCCTAGATTCCCCATTTCCTTTCCTTCCCACCCTGTACATAGGCATCTTATCATAATTTATCTGGGAAAGGAAATGAGCTCTCTTGAAATGAGGACTTGCTTGTGCCCAGAGTTGAGAAGACTCGCCTGCCTCTGACACATGGGGACAACACATTTGTCAGGAGCTCAGCTCTCTGCTCTTCATGCACAACACATCTTAAGAGACTCTGGGCAGAAGACAGTCTTTCTGTCCAAGAAGAGTTGGCTCTATGAACTTGCTCCCAATCACTTCAGTGGCTTCAAAGAGGAAGAAAGGATCCTGGTTGCCCCTTGGCTCTATGATGGCTCACTGCTGGCTTTTGTGAGCAGCTGTGATGATCTCACACAATTAGGGCCTTTGCAGAGTGTCCAGACCCCTTACACCAACAGTTAGCAAATCCCTGGCTCTAAAATGCATAGCTAGTGAAGAGTATTTTTAAAAAGACAGAAAAGACAGAGCTCCCCAGACTTATAACATCACCTTCTCCCACCTGATCCTGTTGGCTGGTGAAACAATGCTTTTCTCTTTGAGCACCAGTATAAGTGATCAGCAGCTGCATGGGGAGTTAAGTATTTCTTTAGTCTCTACAGACAAGCTACCAGAGAGGAAGTTCCCTGACAGAATAGAAGAGTGAATTCAGGAGTGTACACAATTCCTATCCTGCTGAGCCAGGAAAGAAGAGTCAGACTCATCAGGAAAAGCACACTTGCCTTTTCTTCCTTTTGTTGTGCCAGCATCAAAAATTATTTTTTAAATAAACACAATTTAGAAATGATGTGCATGACTGCTTCCCAGTGCTATCTTTGCACACATAATGCAGAAAAAGAAAGATACTTTCTCCTGTTTGACTTTTCAAGAATTCTACTGTACAACATCACAGAATATGATGAGATCAACTATAAATAACCTCACCAGGCCTGAAGCAAAATCACATGGAGCCCCAACTGCAGTTAGCCTTTAAAGGGCAATCTGCCTAGGACTTTACTCTGGACACCTAATGTTAGCCTTCTCCCAGTTTCAACTGAAATGAAAGTTATACATTGTCAAGGTCATGGCACCAAGGAGAACCAGAAGTCCCTGTAGTATAGGGAGAAAATGTCTACTGTCCAAAGAGTGCCATGAGATGGGGCAGTTTTCAAGCAATAGGGTGCAAGGTGTGAAAGAATTTAAAAATCTAAACCACAGTCTTGATTGCCTAATTATCTAACTGATCTCCATACATGGTTGTCATGATACTGGAAGGCTCTGAATCCCATGGGGAAGCTTCAACCAGAAGCTGTTGGATTAGCCTTCATTTTTCCATTAATGCTCATGACCACTTTACGACTGTCCCTAGAGACTTGATGTTCCTATATTGAGGTATCTGGACTCTATTGATGGAAGATGCTCTTCTAGGCTGCCCCAAATCCATAGCCAGCTGGGAGACTGCCATTCTAGATGCTCACTGGCTTTTACACTCTATTTGAGTTCTTTGCTTAGGAAACACCAGTTCACAAACTGGTTGCAATTGTAATTAGGCAATTTAATGGAGTGGTAATTAACATATCAATGACCTGGAATTAAAAGAAAAGACAATTGTTAGTTTCTGTGCAGACGAAGTAAGTAGAATGATCTGGAAGAAAAGTCACTTAAATTTAAAAAACAAAGCAACTGTAATCAAATTAGTCATGGGCCAGCCAACTGTAAGAACAGGAGAGGGGATAATTGGGAAGGGAGATAAAAAGCCAGGATAAGATAAAGTTTTACACTCAAGCTCCCATCATGCCATTCTATTTAAAACAAGTGCAGGATCTCCTTGGGAATCCTGATCAGTGCTGGCTTTATAGGAAAGGCAAAGACTCCAACCAGGAAACCATTTCCAAAGAATTCTGGGTAACATGCATCTGGTAGTAAGTGAACCTTCATGTATTTGAGAAAAGTATCTACAGAGCAGGACAGATGGATAAGTAGTTAACAATGCACACAGTTCTTCCAGAGGATCTGGGTGTGCTTCCCAGCTTCCATGGAGACTCACACTCTGCCATAGCTTCCACTCCAAGGATTTAGTACCTCCTTCTGGCCCCTGAGTAACTGCTCATATGTGGTGTGCACTGTACATGCACATGCATATACACACACACACATCACATACACACAAATAAAAATAAATCTTTTGATAAAAGATAAGCTTTAAGCTATTAAGAATATTACAAAGAGCATGTTTGGCTCTGATGGTGGACACTCCTCTTTCTACATCTTTACCACAGGGATTATAGGTACACACTTTTTAATTAATTACCCAACTGCTGACATCAGTCATGTTAGGCATCAAGATTCCTGCAGAATTCAGAGTTTCATCTTATGGAAGAAGAAAACTGAGAGTTAGGAAAAGTAAGTGCTTTTCCAAAAGTTACTCATTGGTTGACTTGACTTTTTTTCTAGCACCTGATTACTATACAAATATTTTACTTGTATTATCTAACAGTGTGTCCAGATGTGCGTGGAAGCCAGAGATCAATATAAGGAGTCTCAATTACTCTCCACCTTGTTACTGAGACAGTCTCTCACTGACATGGGGCTCACTGGCTGGCTGGCCAGCAAGTTACAAGGATCTTCCTGTCTCCATGTCTCCAGCACCGGGATTGTAGGAGCACACTGCCACATCTGGGTTTTGTTTGTTTGGTAGGTAGGTTGGTTGGTTGGTTGGTTGGCTGGCTGGCTGATTGGTTGGTTGGTTGGTTGGTTGGTTTGTTGATTGTTTGTTTGGTTGGTTGGTTGGTTGGTTTGATTTGGTTTGTTTTTGCTTTATGTGGGTACTAGGGATCCAAACTCAGGTCCTCAAGCTTGTGCAGCAAGCCTTGCAGGAACTGAGCCATCTCAACAGTTTACATCTTTATTAGGAATGAAATACCACTGATATTTCTGTGTTAATGGCAATAATGACAAGAATGGAGAAATTAGAAAACATGTCCCATATTGTAATCAGGCAGCAGTGACTAGGAGATTTACAGATGGTTCTTCTGATTATAGATATCCTACACAGCTCCACTTCCCCTCTAGACTCTCTGTAATCCAGCTACAATTACAACCAGCACATAGAGACTATGGCGTGTCTTCTGGGGTATTTTAGGTAAGAACATAGCACTTTTATCTCCAGTTTCCTCAGTCATAGTGGGTACTGACAAAGGAAGCATCTTCAGTGAGAGTACTCAGGGTGAGCCAGTCTATGCTAGTGTTCTCTGTAGCTGGTACAGTGACTCTAGTCACACTGCAAACCAAAAATCCTGGCATGAGAGAGACTTTGGAGCTTTGCCTCTTGCTACACACCCTACACATCTGGACTAAGAGGGGAGGGATGGGGGAATGGGAAGCAGTAGCCAGCTATTTTTTATCAAGGGGTAAGGTAAGAATTAACTCTTAGTTGTTATTTGAAGTTCAGCTTTATCAGTGGTATAGATCATAAAAATTAAATGAGAATATTCTAAAGTGTTTCTCAATCTGACTATCAGCCTATTAAAACAGTGAACTCCAAAGAAACTGGAATTTCCCCCAGTAATCTCGTTTTGGGAGAAAGAAAAGGTGCCAGCACCACCAGAGGAAGAACCTGTCTTCCGGAGAGAGTTTTCACACAGTTCTAACAACTTGTCAGCCCCCCTCCCAGGATAGGACAAGAGTCTGGACAAGAATGGGTTAATGGTGGGCAGGACCACATCTTGACTGTGTCTGCTTAGATGTGCACAGCCTTGGCTCTCTATTTAAACTTTGACCTCACTGAGGATACCCAAGATGGACCTGGGGGATTCCATGAATGACTTTGTCTCCTTTTCCAGTGTGACCACCTTGTATAAGTCTCCTTTTTCTGCTTTTCACTTTCAACTTGGCTCTTCATATTCACTTATTGAGGATGGGTAGCCAGGCCTGGCATGGGCCCAGGCTGAGATACCCAAACTTGAGACAGTTAGTTGACTGGTTTTATTTAAGATCAGTGTCACTAGGTTTTGGTTTTGTTTTGTTTGGTTTGGTTTGGTTTTGTTTGGTTTGGTTTGGTTTGGTTTGGTTTAAGTCTCCCTAGGTACCCCAGAATGGTCTGGAAATACCTATGTGGCCCCGTCTGTCCTCAGACTTACAGCGCTCCTGTAGAACTAGGATTGGAGGTGTGCCACCATTCCCCTGGATGTTTTTATTATTTCTTTGCTTTGTTAAACATTTTCATGGAATGCAGAGAAAGATGACCATATTAATTCCTTTGTGTCTCTTACTACACACAGTTTAAAGGAAGAAGGGCTTATTTGGGCTCACAGTTTCAAAAGTTTTAGACCATCCTGGAGAGAAAGGTGGTAGACCCAAGCAGTTCACATTATAGTAGAGAGAATACAGATAATGACAGGAAGTAGCCAAGGATCATTTACCTCCAATGACCTACTTCTTCCTCCAAGCTCCACCTCTTAAATCTTTTAAAAACCTCCCAAAACAGTACCACCAGCTGGGAACCAACATTCAAAACATGGACCCATGGAGGACATTTTAGACTCCACTTGGAAAAAACAAAAACAAAACAAAGATGTTAGTGAATGCAGACTTTTTAAGGAGGGACTCCTGCCTGGCTTTCATCTGTTCCAAGGGGGACGTCTTCTGTTCCCAGGAACCGTTTACTCTCAGCTTCCAACTTTCAACTTCTCCAGTTGCTTCAGAAACATCAAGTGATCATCCCTGAAATTCTAATCGTACCTTCTTACTTATACAAGTGTCCTTGATGTCCTCCATTATAAACCACCCTGAACACTTTTCAGCATTCTTGACCCTGTAAGCAATGAGAGCATGCTGGAAAGAATAAAGCTTTGAGGGATATTGTTTGGGGTTGGGTGTCCTGATAATCACATTATATTTCCACCTCCTTCACAAGTTGAACACCAAATCTCCAGTGTGTTAAGTCAAAGGTCACTGGCCATCAGTATGTACCGTGCATTTCTCTGCTTTTCGTAGATAGGACACTGAAAACAGTAAAAGCTCCACATTTATGGAGCATGACTACAGAATAAATAAGTATATGAGAGATGGTAATAACCCTTTGGGAAGAAATAAGACTTTGTAAGAAGCCAGGCGGTGGTGGCTCACGCCTTTAATCCCAGCACTCAGGAGGCAGAGCCAGGCGGATCTCTGTGAGTTTGAGGCCAGCCTGGTCTACAGAGTGAGTTCCAGGAAAGGCACAAAAGTACACAGAGAAACCCTGTCTCAAAAAAAAAAAGACTTTGTAAGAAGATATGACTATTAGGAAGGATAGCTGGAGGAACCTTTCAAGAAGAGATGAAGAGATGTTGAAATTCAATGGGGCCAGCCTTGATGAAATCTGGGGAAAGCATAAGACACACAAAGGAAGCAGGGAGCATAATATGGGTAAAACCCTGAGACCTGAGTCATTGTATTCGAGGACTTGGAAGTCTAGGAGTGAGTGAGACTGGAACAGAACAGACTAAACCAGTCCCTTCCTTTTCTCTCCACTTCTTTCTCCATCTGTGATGACCTCTGGTCTGAGCGTACACCAGAGCAGGCTCAGTTCTTGGGAGCTCCTTGTTCTCTGTGGGTCCTTGCTGCTAACCTCCAGTTCACTTCTTAGGATGGTGTTTCCAAGCTCTGCCACCCTCTCACTGGTCCCTAGCTTACTCTGGTGTCACTTGTTGCTGCCTACCCCATGGAGCCCCATGTCCTTGCAGATTGACCCAACTGCCCCAGCCAAAGACTAATAAATAACTAAAGCTTCATGAAATCCCACTGTTCTGTCCAGTTTCCACTGAAGTCCTGCAATTCCTACACTGTGATTCTGGACTCACAGCTTCAACTCACCACTGTCTCCTGACTGCTAATTCATCATGACCTGATTTCTGTTCCTTCTAAAGTTCTGCCACTCAAGATGCCCCACTTTGCCCCCAGTACAGCTAATAATCTTTCCTGACCAGACTTAATTGTCTCTATTGTGTTCTTTTTCTCTGGGTGTTATCTGCTGGTTTTAGAATAATTGACAGTTCCCATTTTGGAAGGTAGAGTGATGAGCAGTCTGCAATCCAATTTACCATATAAAATCCCAGATTTGCTACAGTTATCATGAGAATGTAGCAATTTCCTAAGACTCTGTCTGCTTAGCTTCCTCATTTATACTTTGGAGTAAAATAGTGTCTGCTCCATACGATTACTAGAAGTATGAAGTAAGACAGTGCTTAAGAAAAGCTGAGCATAGCACCAGCCGTGGTAGACACAATACAACACCTGCTGTTACTTGGTGAGTGTTGACACTCTTCTGCACTTTGCATTCTGAGATTATGCATCCTCTGTGTTTGCCTGGTTTCTCTTAATTCTTTGCTTATCCTAGATTGGTGTGGAATAAGATAGTAAGATGTGGAGTTTGTCTTCAAGGAGCTTCAGCTTAAGGCCTTTTATCACTTCAATCTTTATTTCTTCTTCTTCTTCTTCTTCTTCTTCTTCTTCTTCTTCTTCTTCTTCTTCTTCTTCTTCTTCTTCTTCTTCTTCTTCTTCTCTTCTTCTTTTGAGACAGGGTTTCTCTGTGTAACTTTGTAACTTTGTGCCTTTCCTGGAACTCACTTTGGAGACCAGGCTGGCCTTGAACTCACAGACATCCACCTGGCTTTGCCTCCCAAGTGCTGGGATTAAAGGC
The DNA here is from genome assembly GCF_049852395.1 of Peromyscus maniculatus bairdii. Taxonomy (NCBI): domain Eukaryota; kingdom Metazoa; phylum Chordata; class Mammalia; order Rodentia; family Cricetidae; genus Peromyscus; species Peromyscus maniculatus. The sequence goes on along the minus strand of NC_134857.1, from coordinate 39,231,588 downwards.
ATGTGCCACCCCCCCATCCCCCACCTCATCTTTATTCCTTAAGGACTCATGTTCTCCTTATAAATCCTGGGCTCTCTGTTTTTATTTTCTCCTTCCTTTGTGGTTAATAGGGAACTTTGACTCTCTTTTTAGTAAGTCTCAAACCCATACCTTTAAGGCTCCAGCTGTGACCCAGAGTACATGCCTCCCATTGATCATCAGCACTGAGTGCAGCTACTTAACTCCCAGTCTAAGAGGGAGAAGTTATCACTATGTCTTTATACTTTTGATGGGACTTAGAAACTTCTTTGGGGTGCAAAGCTGTGTGAGGATGATGAGTACAGAGGCCCAGCCTGGTACCAACATATATCTCCTCAAAATAATCTCATCAATCATGGACACAGGCTCCCTTATTTCTTCTCAGGACTTAGCATCCCATAGGTTAGTTAGGCCTCGGGAATTAAATGCCAGCTGTGACAAGACTAGCTTATATTCCTGAAACATCCATGGATGCAGGAGTTATTTTGTTTCTAAGAATCACCCCATTTTTATAGATGTATTTCCAAGTAATATCCATGACAGAATGCAACTTTTGGGAATTTAAGACCCAACTCTTATATTTGACTTTTTTTTCCAAACTGAAAGCATGGACTTATCTAGATTTGTAGAGGAAGATAGAAGGAAAAGGAGGGAAGGGAAGGAAGATGAGAGGCAGAAAGAGAGAGACTATCACTTACCTGAGTAAAAGCCATCCCCAGATATGGTAGCTCAGAGCCATGCTGATTTACTATTCCTCCTAAGTCTGAGTAGGCTGCAGTGTTCTGATCTAGACCATCTTGACCAGAGTTGGATGGCCAGGTTGGCCTCACTGATGATGATGTATGTTGGAAAAGTTGGAGAGTAAGATGAAGCTCCTTGGCAGGTTTCCTCCATTGACCCTCATGGTGGACAAGCTTGGAGGAAACCTTGTGACTGAAGTAGGATCACTACCACTCATTTCTCATCCCTCTATCATCAAACAAAGCAGATGTTTCAACACCTGTGCTCATATGGCCTGCATCATGCCATCAGAAAACCAGACTCTTGGTCAACATGCTCCACCCTCTCTCAGAAGGTCTCTGCCTTGACCCTTCTTCAGTGAACTCAGAAGGTGTTCATGTGTGATAGTCAGAATTGTCACTGCTATGGTCAAGTGCCTAATAGCACAACGTAAAAGGTTCTGTTTCAGAGGCCTCAGTGCTTCGTCCCTGACTCAGCTTCACCTGGGCCTGTGGTAAAGCTGAGATCATGGCACCAAGAACATGTGGCAGAAGCTGCTCACATAGTGGTGGACAGGAAACAGAGAGTGATGAAGGGGGTCCAAACAATATACACCAATTAAGAGCACACCCCAAATGACTCACTTGCTCTAGCTACACTTCCTGCTAAAGATTCTAGAACTTCCCAAAAGGCACCTCTGACATAAGAACTTGTGGGAAACATTTCACATTCAAGTCATAACACAGACTTTTTATGACCAAATGACCCTTAGATGTTTCAGAGAATCATTCCTGAAAATAGCCTACAGGTTGCAAGTGCCTCCTTTTTTTCAGTGGTGGACTAATAGCTACAGTGGGCTTTTCAGGCTCTGGGTCGAGACAGTATTGGTAATACAGGGGATCAGGTGGGATCTTTTACAGCTGGTCACCTGTTTTTTGTCAAAACATAATTTCATCTCTTCTATAAATTATATTTAATGGTAACCCTAGGAATTGTTCTTTCATTGGATTTTATTTCTTCCTTCTTATTTGATTTCCTTATTGGCTTAATGTATGTAGGTAACATTTTCTTCCAAGTCTCTAACTTTTCTACTTTGAAATAATGGTAAGAACAGATAAATAAACATTCACTGGTAATTTATTTATTTATTTATTGGTTTTTTGAGACAGGATTTCTCTGTGTAGCTTTGGAGCCTGTCCTGGAACTCACTCTGTAGCCCAGGCTGGCCTCGAACTCACTGAGATCCACCCGCCTCTGCCTCCCGGGTGCTGGGATTAAAGGTGTGTGCCACCACTGCCCAGCATTTAGTATGCACTGGGCAGCATGCAAAGACTTCTGCAGAATTATTTTCATTATTCCTCAGCATCCCCCATGGAGGCTGGATCATCCTATTCACTAGAGAAAGAACTGAGTTCCAGAGATCTGCCACAGCCACATAGGAAGTCAGTCCTAGGATGTGGGAGAAAAGAGAGGGAATCTTTGCTAGGCAGGCAAACAAAATGCAAAGCAACTTCTGCTTCCCACATTGTTCTAACTGCATGCACCTTTGTGTTCTCACCTCTTTTGGAGCCAAGTAGTCTCCATCAGAACCTGCAGAGGTGATTCACCATTCATCCAAATCACCCAAGACTCTCTACATGTCACATCTGAACTCATTTCTACTAATTCCCCAGTCTTGAGTGGAATAAGAAGAACTGAATAAAACTGCGTAACTATTTAATATCTCTAAAGAATGGCTTTGATTATCATATTTTAAAATGGGGTGTCAGGGACTGATATATTTCTGTGTGTGAGAACATTAATAAGCAGCTAAAATGGGATTTTATAATGGATGGGCCACCTGAACCCATATATTTCACTACCACACAGCATCACCACACAGTTGTAAATAGTGTGAATTCATCAGAAATAATGAATTGTCTATGAAAATATTGTAAGCTGAAATCCTAATGAGCTATTTAGGCTGAAAAGCCTAAAGATTGCTATTTCTATAGTGGAGGTATGCACAAATAATGTAATTGGTAATGTAGATATAATAGAAAACTGAGTTCAGCTGGATGTAGTGGTACAAGCCTATAACCCAGTGTTTCAGAAGTCAAAGCAAAAGGGTACAGAGTTCTGGACCAGTCACAGATGCAAAGCTAGATCAAGAGAGAACATAAAGCCAGAACTATGAGGGAACATTTCCTCTCTGCTACTTACTGCTGAGTTCTCCTGGCATATGTTGGCTAAAATCACTTTCTCATATCACAGGACAAAGAAACAAGTCTATTCCATTCCCAAGGGAATTCACTTCCACTGCCTTAATAACAATACAAAGTGACCTCTAGGTTTTCATGGAAATACCCTGAAAGTTAAGAGATATTTTTATTTGAGATGTGTCCAAGTTCATTTCTTTTTAAAAAAAGATTTCTCTTGTTTTGAACTGTCATATTTGGATCTGTTTCTACAGCAAGTGGGCCTATTCTGTCTCCTGCATACTGTCAGAGTATGATTTGGGATGGCAGCTGGATGGGTTGCAATGGCCCCGGGCAGCTTTCAATTGTTGGACATTGTCACATACCACAGTACTGTCTGTTGAGAAAGGAAATGCCACACCTTGACTTTCTCAGCCCCAGCCAAGCCTGGGAAGCAGCTTGCACCAGCCTGAGGAGCCACAAATTACCAGCTTTTCCCACTGGCTGTTGTTCATCCAGCCCTGGGTGAATCACTCGAGGCACAAAACCCATAAAGCCATTCTAGGGTCTTTCTCAATTTTCTGACTGAAGCTGGATAGCCCAGAATTGGTATCCCAGGGCCTCAATTAAATATAAAAAGCCAGCAATTTAATATAATACATCCACTCAGTCACCTGTGAGGTTTCCACTGACTCCCACAGCAACAGAGCCACAGGTGCCAGAGAGGGATGCTGTCTTCATACAGGGGCTGCTCTGATTAATGCCCTGTGTTATGGGAAAATGTTTTCTTTTTCTCACTGTTGAGTATGCAAAGATCAGGTGTGTGATAAATACCTATGATGCATAGGAGAAGATTTGAGTGGTGAAACAAACCAGGATTAGCAAAGGGAAGATAAATGGAATGGAGCATGATCAGGATTCCAGGCATTTGCTGCGTATCAGAACACTGGTGTTATCGTGGCAAACAGATTCCATTAAACACAGTGAGGAGTCAGCTCACATAAGCCATACTTATGTTAATAAGCCTTTCCAGAGCTTTTAACTGTACTTGCTACATTATGCTGGAGTTCATGTTTTCTGTAATACTATAATGACCCACCAGACAGACTGAGACACCTTGTGAAATGATTGGAAAATTAAATGCCTGTTAAGTTTTGTGTGTGTTTGGGGTTCTCAGATATCTTAGGAGGATGGAGGTGCTGGCAATGCTTTCTCCTCTATGCCTTAGAATAAAAACGGTGGATTGTACACTTAACCAAAGAATGTGAAGTCAATGCCATTCTAGGATCTTAGGGCTGATCTATGAAAGATGATGATTCAAATATCTCAGTAAGAATTAAAACCATAAAACTCTTGGAAGAAAACTAAAAGGGGACCTAAGTGGCATTATCGTTGTTGATAGTTACTTGTGTACCACAGCGACAGTAGAGGTAGCAAAAGAAAAACTGAAGGGGACTACATAAAAACACTGAAAACAACCATGCGTCAAATGACATTGTCACAAGGGTAAAACTGATTTGCAGAATAGAAGAAAATCTTATAACTGACAATGGGTTAACAACTAGAATATACAAAGAACTCCAAAAATGTGGCAAAGACAGAAGGAGTTTAAACATTGTGGTAATATTTCATTTGTGCTGAAATGTGATATTTTATTTGTATGTTAATAAATAAAGTTTGCCTGGAGATCAGAGGTCATAGCCAGCCATAAACAGAAATAAGGTGGTGTTAGCACATGCCTTTAATCTGATCACATGGCAGGCAGAGTCTCTGTGTGTTCAAGGACACAGCCAAGCATGGTGACACGAGCCTTTAATCCCAGTACCAGTCATAGAGACCTGGAGGTCTGTATAGACAGGCAGTGATGAGGAAGTGAGGTGGCTGGGCTTAGAGCCAATGAGAGGGCAGGACAGCAAGGCAATAAAGGCACAGGTTAGACAGGAAGAGGCTCCTTTGGGAAGCTATGGCGATGTGGTGAGCTAAGGTTAGTTGGCAGGTATTGCTCTGATCTCTGTGGCTTGCACCCCTGTATTTGGCTCTGTGTTTCTTATTTAATAAGACTATTTAGAAATTTGTCTACAATTGGCACCCAGTGTGGGGCCTGAACCCATGACCCTGAGATTAAGAGTCTCATGCTCTACCAACTAAGCTAGCCAGGCCTGAGGCCTGTAATCCCTGGCCTGTAAGTTTTTTAATGAATTCTTACCACATGGGCAAATAGAGGGCTTGTCATAGAGAGCATTAGATGTCAACTTGACACAAACCCAGAGTCATCTGTGAAGACAGATGCTCAGTAGAGAAATTGCCCAGATCAGACTGTCCCATGGCCATAGCTATGATGTCTACGGGGCATTTTCTTAGTTGATAATTGATATATGAGGGCCCAGTCCACGTGGGCAGTGCCACTCCTATTCTAGTAGGCCTGGGCTGCATAATAAAAGTAGCTGAGCAGGCCAGAGGGAGCAAGCCAGGAAGCAGCATTCTTCCATGGTTTCTGCTTCTGTTTCTGCTTTGAGCTCCGACTTCACTTAATGGTCTACTGTAACCTGTGAGGAGAAATAATCCATTCCTTCTCTAAATTGCTTTTGATCAGGGTGGTTTATCACAGCAACAGAAAGACTCAAGCAGAAATTCATCCCACAAAGCACAAATGGCAGATTAAGCACATGAAGAGATGTTCAGTGATATTAAGAAGAGCACTATATATCAAAACCACAATGTACCACTTTTCACCTACTGGGAAGGATATCACACAAACATATTTGCAGGTGCAAACTATGGAGAACAAGTATTGGCAAGGAGACAGAAAATCATAATCCTGGCACTGCTGGCGGTAATATAAAAATAATATGACCATTATGGAATCCAGAATAGCAGTTCTTCAATAATATACTGGAAAATTACCATACTGTCTCTGGATATAGAACTCAAAGAATGTAAAACTCATGTATATGTATGCCCATTATACAGGCACTTGATTTGAAGCAGTCAAAAGGTGGAAATGACCCTCGGACAGGTGAATGAGCAAACAGGTTGTAGTTATATGTACGCAGAACAGACTATGTGACTTTAAAAATGAAGGCTTTAAAAATGGAACAGGAATGAACACAAAAGAGAATCTCTTAAGTAGAAGCAGCAAATCACAGAAGGACAGATATTGTGCCCTACCACATCTGTGAGATATGTATAGCTGTCATGCTCACAGACGCAGAGACTGGAGGCCACAGGGGCCAGAAGATAGTGAAATGGAGAGTTGTTACCTGCCTGTGGAGTTTTAGTGTGGGAAGATGAAAAAGTCCTGGAGATAAATGGTAACGATGCTGTGCACAACAGTGCAAACATGATCCATACCACTGAGTTGTACACTTACAAATGGTTATGATTATTAAATCTTATCTTACATGGGTTTATCCACAACTTAAAGTTTTTTAAATATAAATGATAATAGCATGTGGAATAGATTCTGAAAAGACCACTTTAGGGGACTGGAAAGTTCAGTGTTTGAGAGTGCTCTGTGATTTGTTGGAGAGAATCTGGGTTTGATTCAAAGCACCCACGTGGTGGTTGACAGTTACCTGTACCCAGGGATTCTATGCCTTCTTCCAGCCTGTGTACGCGATGCATGTATGGGGGTGCACAGACAAGCAAGCATAACCCCCATGTATGTAAAACAAAAATAAATCTCTTTTCAAAGCCCACTTCAGCCTTAGTCACTGCTGTAGTTGGGAGCTGAAATATTCCCTCGGGGCCCTTGTGCTAGGGCTGGCTCCACAGCCCACCGTGTGGGAACTGGTGGGGCATTTAAGGGATGAGGCCTGGTAGAGGAAGTTAGGTCACTGGTGGGAGCGTCCTTAAAGGAGGCATTTGAATTCTGGCTTGTTCCACTCTCTTTTCCTTATGTCCTCCGGAAGTTGAATAGGCCCCCTCTCCTGCACTTCCTCTACAATCTGTCACCTCACCTAAACCTCCAAAATGATGCACCTGTCTATCTTGAACTAGAGTCTCCCAAATTGTGAACCAAAATAAGTTTTTCCTCTTTGAAAGCTGACTCCCTCAGACATTTTTTTCACGGTGCCAAGAAGCTGATAAACACGGTCGCATATGTGCTTTAGAACTATCATGTCAGACTTGAATTATGCCAAATAAACTATGTGATTAAAACTAGTTTTTTCAGAGATGTGGCCTGCTGAGAAATTCCATTCCTGTGAGGAAAGACAGGCCGAGTGAGCTTGTGGTCATATTATGAGTCTACTCTGCTCCATGTTCTTTGATACTTTCCAGTATGGTCCCCTTCATGTTTCACTATGACTGTCAAAACCAGGAGACTACATATCCTGTGACTGCGGCCTCCACAACAGATGACTGGAGCAAGTCCCTGACCCAGACTGAGTCAGTTAGAGGCCTGTGCCAATTAATCTGGAATTGTGAGAGGGACAACATGGAAAGGGGAGAAAACAAGGACAAAAGCAACCTCTGTGACACCGCCTGCTCTGGGATGTATCATCTCTAGTAGAAGCAGAAGGTAGTAGATCACTTCCTAGAGGACAGAAGAGGTAAAATTGCACAATGAAGAGCCACTTCCAAGATTATGATTCATCTTGCTCTTGACGTCACTTTCTTAATCTTGTTCACTCACTCACTGTGACACCAACAAGTGGCGACCGCCAGGTCTTGACCTGTGGAGAGAACCAGGTTGCAAGGAGTTGAAAGAGTTCTCAGACAATGATTCCAACAATCTACAAGGAACTAAATCCTTCAGAACCACCCCCCTTGAGTCAGTTTAGGAGCACACAAGAGTCTGCAGCCCTAGCCTAGTCAACACTTGGATTGCCAATGTGGATAGGTGAGATGTTGAAGAAGTGATGCTTAGAAACCCACACCTGGGTTCCCAATCCATCTTACATGTGACGTAATAGGAGCCTGTCACTTTAAGCCATCAAGTTTTGTGCAACTTGGTACACAGTAACTGATGACTAATATGGATGTACAGAGGTGGTGACACAAACCAAAATGTGTACGTGTGACAGCTAAGAATGGCCACTTTGCACCCTGGAGATGAAAGAGCAGAAAATGGGTCTTAGTGGAAAGAGACCAATCAAGGCTCAGTATGGGCAGTAGTCGAAAGCCTGAATGGGGACTGTGTGGGTTTCCCGCGGCTCACTGCTTCCCACATTACAGTCTTCACTGCAGTGTGGCTGATTTCACGCATTTCTGTTCTGTGAAATCCCAGATACTTGATAATAGCTCACCTGCTTTTACTTGATTCGCCTGGTTTAATTTGCAGACCTAACAATCAGAACGACTAAAGGCAACTAGCAATCAGAACTTAGGAGGAGGCATCAAGTTGAACAGCTACACTTTTGAAAGGCAATCCATGCTTGACAATGACTTTGACATTTAAAGAGGCTCTTGGCTCAAGAAGCACCCACATGTTCTGAGCCACTTGTCTTTGTCACAGGAAGCTAAACCAATGTCAAGAGCATCAGTTCTACCTACTGTTCAATCAATGACCAAACACAGCAATATCTATTCCACAGGTGCTGACTCAGAAATTTGTTCAGAACTTGATGTTCCCAGCTGAAAACCATCTGAAACGCTCAATGTTGCAGTTGACATGTAACAAATCGTCACCACCACCCCCTCTAAAAAAACATTGCCATGTTCTTGCTTATTATATGATGCAATGGAAAAAACGAACCCAGAGGAGGCATATTTTAATTCCGAAAAGCAGCCTAACTACATAAAAAGTACCATTCTCTCTTAATCCATTTAGACTTCTTTGCTGTCTTCTGTTTTAATGCCATGTCACGGCCTAATCACTCACCATTGTGACAAAATTCAAAGCAGTTTGCAGACTGCAAGCTTGGCAATAAAACAGGTTTAAAAGCAATAAACATCTCTGAAACAATTCATCAAGCCCCAAAAGGGTGCCAGAATGAGTTTGGGAATGATAAGTTTGAATTTTTTAAAACAAATTGTTCTTGGGTTTGGATTTAAACACCATGAATATATGTTCATAGTCAAGTTATAAGCCCTGAAAAATGACCTAGACCCCAGGAGCAAATACAAATGCCACTTAGTGGTTCTTCAATGCTGGTAGACATCCCCTTGGTCTTTTCATACACAAATCCTGTGTCATCAGGATTTTTGCCTTATCATTTATTTCTGCATTTAACATTCATCCATTCACTGTCAGAAATCCAGGTTTAGCGTGCCACAAAACTGTTTGTTGTTATTGCTCCCCTGCTTCCACTAGTCCCAGGGCCTCAAGCTGAGTGAAAATTGCCCTCCACTGAGACTCATAGACAATACTCCTTCCAAGGCCCAGGCAACCAAATGTGAGTAAAGTGATCATGCATCAGACAGTTAAAGAGAGGTGGGGACAGACTGCTGAGGTCACATTTTGGAGCCACATGATATTCTTCATGGGTTCGTGTTGTATGTTTATGTGTGTGTTTGTAGAAAGGGATGTGTGTGTGTGTGTGTGTGTGTGTGTGTGTATAGGTCAGATCTAGGGTATCATTCCTCAAGTAGCTTCTACCTCCCATCTTTTGTTTGAAGTAGGGTCTTTCATTGGTCTAGGACTTTGCCAAGTGGGCTATTGCATCTGCCCAGTAAACTAGAGGGATCCTCCTGTCTCCACCTCCCCTCTCATAACAGCTGAGATTACAAATGCACACCACCTCTTCCAGCTATTCACATAGGTTCTGTCCTCATGCTTGGAAGACACTTACTTTACCAAGTGAATCAGCTCTTCAGCCTTCTTTAGGTTTCTTTGGCGGCTGTGGTAGTTGTAGTGGTGGTAGAGGTAATAGTGGTATGTGTTAGAATCAAGCCTGCATCCTTGCTTATGGCAGGCAAATGATCTACCACTGAGATAGATCCCAGCCCCCACATTGTAATAGCATTCTTCCTGCACAGTGGCCATCTTGGTTTTGGTTCCCTAGTGTATCGACCATGCTGCACAACAGGAGTCTATGTTCCACTCCAGCTAACAACAGTATGCATCAGACCTAAAAAGCACCTTACTGCTGTGAATAATCCTTTTGTACACTGTAAAGATTTGTCACTTGAATTGGTTTAATAAAATGCTGATTGGCCAGTAGCCAGGCAGGAAGTACAGGTAGCGTGACCAAACTAAGGATGATGGGAAGGAGAAGGGTAGAGTCGGGAGCTGCCAGCAGATTCAGAGAGAACAGGAGATGAACATACCATGCTAATAAAGGTACTTCCACATGAGAGAGAATAAATGAGGAATATGTGTTAACTTAAAATGTAAGAGCAAGTTAATAATAAGTCTGAGCTATGGGTCAAACATTCATAATTCATGTTCAGCCTCTGAGTCAGTTATTTGGGACTGGGCAGTCGGGACAAGAAACATCCATCAACACCCTACCTCAATTTCCCCTTCTTTTCTTTTTTTTCAACATTGATTAGTTTCTAAATTGCTATTATCAATTCAACCTGAGAAGTCCTCAGCTGTGCACCTGTCAAACACATAGGACTCTGCTTGCCTCCTGGCTCAACCTTAAACTACCTTACTCTAAGGCTTGTGAAGACATAGCTGTGAATATTTATGTAGGAACAATTCCGGGAAGTGGGGTGATAGGACAGTGACTGGGCAGAGGAGGTAAAGAGCTGTGCTGAATATGGGCATCATCATCAAATGGCCTGGGGTCCCAAATGGAAAGGAGATGGGGGAAGAAGAAGGCAGTCAGCAAACAGAGGCAACTCCCTTTCCTTCCTGAGTGTGTCTGTCTCCACATCAGTCATCCAGAGACACCGCACTCCATCTTTCTGGCCTTTCAGCGTGAGCTTATCACCAGATATAACTCTTCCAGATATATATCATGTCTACTTCTAGAGAATCATGAGTAATACACACATTTTCTGTAAATTGTAGCTCTATGACTTGAGGAAGCTTAGCCACACTACAACTCTATTGCCTCCTTCTTTGGAGACATTTCCCTCTACGTTTTTAGCTGATCTTCTCTGGCATATTCTCTCTCTCTCTCTCTCTCTCTCTCTCTCTCTCTCTCTCTCTCTCTCTCTCTCTCTCTTTCTTGTTTCAACATTTAATTTTTCTTTATGTGTATGTGTCTGTATACCACATGTGTATGAATCTGGAGTCGCAGGAAACTGAAAGCCACCCACTCCATAGGAGTGCTGGGAACTTAACCCAAGTCTTCTGGAAAAGCAGCACGCACATTTCATCACTGAGCTTCTCTCCAGCCCCTTCTCTGTATAATTCTTGTCCCCACCCCCTTGTATTTTACATGAAATTCAGATTCACATCAAGCCTGCCACTACTCAAGAGTGTTCATTACAAGTCGAGATTTGATCAGCTTCATACGTCTAATTATCTTCATTACCGCTGGCTTCAGTACAGCTTTCTGCAGTACTAGGAACAAAAATAGCCTCCCTTTCCAAAAGTGCACTCCACACAAGCGGCAGCAGACATTGTCTAAAGGACCTTCCTTACAGGACCCGCTTTGTCCTGTGTGTGTTTCATGTCTCATTCCAGACCCTTAGTTGCTTAACACCGAGAGCTTTCACTTGTCTCCCTTCCGTCAGCGTGGGTGCATCCTCCTCCTGGGGCCTGCTAGGACCCTACTTCTTCCTTGCTGCAGTTGCTGTGGCTTCATAGTCTCAGGTGTGCACTAGTCCAGATGTGTAGCGGAGGAATGCAAGGGATAAACAGGCTGTGCAGGTGAGTTTTCATCAATGGGCTGTGGAAGCCACTTCAATCATCTGAAGAGACTGTTGAGAAACTGTAGTGCTGTATCTTTTTTCATGGAGGGCAACAAGCTCAGTGTTTGCTTGCTCTCCCTCTCTGCCTCACACCACTCCTTCCTCTTCCCTGGGATTCACTCCTTAAAATTATGTTAGCAAAAATAAAACATTGGTTTTGCCTTTTATGGAATAAGACTAAGACACACCCACAAACAAACATGTATATATGCATAGATGTACACAGAAAAAGACATCTATACACATATATGTACATCCATGAGTACACACACGTGTGCAGATATGCCCACATGCATCCATACGCATATACATACACACTTAGCTTTCAGAGAAATGAAACAACTTTTATGCAGTTGACTACAAGACAAGCAATGCAAAATAAAAGCCAAGAAAACAACAAAGAAAGTAAGACAATAATTAAAATCATTCTATCACTCAGAAGTTGTTATCATTCTTATTTTTTATGTCCCTGGGCACAAGGGCAAGACTTTTGCTTTCATAATACTTTGGACTTTAAAGAACATACTGCTGTGGGATGTTAATGTATGTCCTGTGGGAGCCCTTCTTGGGTTCCTTGTGGCGTTACCCAGCAGGTTTGCATAGAGGATGATTAGGACCATGGGCCTGAGTGCAGGTGTCTGAGATGGTCTGCACTTGGCTGTATTGGGGGATGGTCTGTATGTCAAGTTGCTTTCATTGGTCAATAAATAAAACCTGATTGGTCATGGCTAGGCAGGAAGTATAGGCGGGACTAACAGGGAGGAGAAATAAAAGAACAGGAAGGCAGAAGGAGATGCTGCCAGCCGCTGCCAGCCACTGCCAGGACAAGCAGCATGTGAAGATGCTGGTAAGCCACGAGCCGCGTGGCAAGGTATAGATTTGTAGAAATGCGTTACTTTAAGATATAGGAACAGTTAACAGGAGGCCTGCCACGGCCATACAGTTTGTAAGAAATATAAGTCTCTGTGTTTGCTTGGTGGGTCTGAGCGGCTGTGGGACTGGCGGGTGACAGAGATTTGTCCTGACTGTGGGCAAGGCAGGAAAACTCTAGCTACAACATGCATCATCTCACCTCATCCTGAGTTAGGAGTTAGGAAGACAGGCATTGTGGGGTGTGATATATTAAGGAGCCAGTGTCCACAATGCACACACCTAAGAACACAAGAATCAATGCTGGTATTTCAGTAGGATGGCTTAGGAAAGACAGGGATGTGTCTCCAGCAAAATATTACAAGCTTCTTGGAGCAGATCACACAGAGAGGGCTGTAGCTTTTTGTATGTGTCTGGCCCTGAGTAAGTTAACCCATTTGTAAGTTCTTTATAATTGCATTATTTAAACTTGTTTTTCACAATGTACTTTATGATGTTAGGATAGCAGGTAGCTTTTCCTCAAAGCCAACTTAAAAATTGCATAAGAAACAACATATACTGAGTTTATTGCCACAAACCCACAAGGATCCAAATGTTCGATTGATGAGGTCAGGAATCCAGGTATAATCCTAACTGGAGCCATCATGACTTGAATACCCGCTATTTCTTTGTGAGGCTACTAGAGAAGTCAACAATCAGTTACTTTGAAGAGCTTCATGTCTCAGTCCATTGTGTGAGAATTAGACTATAGCTCTCATGGGAGCAATAGCTCGTGTGGTGATTAAATCCTCAAACCAAAATTTCAATGTCTACTTAACCTCTTGTGTACTCAAATCCTGTTTCGAGGGTTTTTTGGTAAAAGGAAGGAGGAGAGGAGATAAGCTTCCCTGGGCCTTCTTGGCACAGTGACATCCTGAACTATCTGAAGAGGGCACTGTTACCTGAGCATTCTTTGGCTTTCCTTTCTTCAGCTCTTTCCCAGCCTTCCCTCTCAGAAGACATCCTGAAAAGAAAGCCACACATTTTTACCACTACCATCTACCACTCTATCAGGTCTTCTCCCTCCGTCTTGGAGTCTTAGGATAGATACTGTCTACCCAGCCCAGTCACACAACTGTGGGACCAGCCAGTCACATCATCGTCCAGCTGGAAGACCTATTCTAAAGGCTAGGTTAACACCAACTGTTAATACAAGAGAATCTGTTAACACACATCAACAAAGGAAACATTTCAGGCCCTGACACCTAAACAGACACAAACCTCTAACCCACAGCTCTTTAGACTCTGAGATGGGTCCCCATCTCATCTGAGATGGGTTGTGTAAATGAATAGGGGCAGATCATAAAAATTTGGCTAAAGAACAATTTTCAAGATAGGCAATGGCCAAAACTGAATTCAAACTCAGAAGTGTCATGGATCTGAGGTATCCCTGGAAACATTCATGAGTGCTGTATCACGTGACTTCACTGCAGCCTGGGTTCTGAACATAAAACATGCCCACTTCACATGGTACCAGTGGTGATATTATTCAACTGGAGTCAGTGCTACCTCCAAATACTTCAGTGCAGGTTTGAAACTATCATACATTAAGAATTGCCGTGTTTTTACTATATGTGCAAAGGTTTCTACTGTTTAATAAGCGTAATTGTTTAATTACAGAAAAACAGACCTCTGCTTTCCCACACCCCTTCCTCATCATGCAAATATCAAATTAGCATATTTTATTCAATTGTATTAAAATATTTTATCTAAAACTTCCTGTTTGGGTTACACAAAAAAATTGTTAAATGAAATTTGGGTTGAGATTAGGACAGAGTTTCTAGTAATTTCTGAAATGTTCCTAAATATATTTCAGCCATTCTATAAAAAACACATGAAAAGTGGTATTACGGGTGACTGACTCTGAGAAATGCTGAAGATGCTCTATGTCTTGCAGTATCAAATATTTAGCTAAGATTTAATTCTTTATAAGAAAATAAATAGGCAAGGTCTGGAGAGACGGCTCAGTGGTTAAAAGCACTTACTGTTTTTGCAAAAGACTCAGGTTCCAATCCTAGCATCCACATCAGGCAGTTCATAATGGCCTCTTACTCCAGCTCCAAGTGATTGTATGCCTTCTCCAGGTCTCCACAGTCACCAGCACATGTGACATCCACACAGACATGCATCACAGACAAAGATACAAATAAAGTTGAATACATGAGCACACCCATCTCATTTTGGTTTTGCCTGCTCGTGTAGCTGTGTATCCTGGGTCACATGAACATTTCTCAGGTGAAAGGAGTTCCAAGCAGAAGTAGCTCATGGCAGCCCACTCTACAGCCAGTCACATGAGGAAATACTGTTTGACAATGACCCTGAGACGGAGCTCTCAGAGCATCAAAAACCAGGCTCCACCAATGAGCTCCCTCTGTTCCATATTCCTTGTCAAATGTTGGCCATTTGCTTCTCCAGGATCCTTTTCTCTATATCAACCACCTGAAGGGATTCCTATTCTCTGTGGCTTCACTACTTCTCAAATTACAAAAGTGCTTTATTTAAAAAAAAATTGCTGGCAGCTGGAGAGATGGCTCAGAGAGCTGGGTGTTCTTCCAGAGGACCTAGGTTTGGTTCCCAGTACCCATATGGTAGCTCACAAGCATCAGTAACTTCAATTCTAGGCTTTCCAATGTCTTCTTATGGCCTCTGTAGGCACTGCAACAAGCGATACATAGATATACATGCTGGGCAAAGCACCTATATACATTAAATATAAATAATTTTTTTAAAAAAATTTCGGTTGATGTGTTTCTATTGCTTCTGTATCAGTAACAGAGCATCAGCTAGAAGAAAGAGAAGTCAGGGCAGGCCTGACTGGTACCTGTTGCCAATCATTGGAAATTGGCAACAATAAAAAGTATAGAAGGACAAAATATGGACATCTAAGTATAATATCTGTTATAGAAATATGAACTTAGTTATTTTCAAGATATTCAAGTGGTAAAAGATACTAGATTGATTTGCATTAAGTTAAAGAGAATAGCTCATTCTACCTTGAATAAGTCCCAGTGAACACTGGGAACCCCTATGTCCTGATGAATGCTCCTCTTCCTCTGCAACTCACTTTCCCCAATTCTAGGACCCAAAGCAATGTTCTGAGTAAAATGTCTTCAATAATTACCCATAAAAAAGCCATTGTTCTGAGGGCCATGCTGTCACCAGAGCCACGCTGATCTGAGTGGCCTGTGCTGCCTCCCCAAGCTTTGGGCAAGGGCCATGTCTAGGTCCATGGTCCTAATGCAGTTGGGGTCTGTGTTGATGTTTGTGGCCCCTGTTACCACAGGGTTCCATAGAAACCATGTGTGATGAAATCAGAGGGCCATGCTGAAGCCAGTCCTGCCCTTCTCTGTCCCTGCCCTTTGCTGGACACTGCAGCAAGAAATCTGGTCCTGACTCTCACAGGAGAGCTGTTCCCCCCTACTTGGGAGAGATGGCCCAGATGGCCCTACCTCTCACCATGGTGTGGGAGAACTGGTGACATGGGCATAGGAGAACTGGTCCCACCCCTCATTTAAGGGGGGGTAGCCCCAGTGGCTCAGACTGACCAGCTCAGCTACCCCCCAGATCCACATCCTGGGCCTTGGATTGGCCCACCCTAATATCTATCCCATCTTTGACCTGCTGGAGTGTGTGAAGGTCTGTGGAACAAGATCTCTGTGACTCAGGTGGCAGAGGGATATCCAAGAGGAGTCTTAATGAGGGTCCAGTGATGAACCCAGAGGCCTTGAACCAGACCAATGACTCGTTGCAATGAACATTTGCAAGGAAAGATGATTGGACAAAAGGATATACTGTGTGACATACTGAGGCTCCTAGTGCCACT
Organism: Peromyscus maniculatus bairdii; assembly: GCF_049852395.1. Taxonomy (NCBI): domain Eukaryota; kingdom Metazoa; phylum Chordata; class Mammalia; order Rodentia; family Cricetidae; genus Peromyscus; species Peromyscus maniculatus. Next base: position 39,215,190 of record NC_134857.1, on the reverse strand, counting down.
AAGATGATAGAAGAGGCATTGGAGAGGCAGGACAGATGGAGGGATGAAGTAAAGAGGTTTATTGTTAGGTTGGTTTTTTTTTTTTTAATTTTCTTTTGAGGTTCAAGGGTGAAGAGCAGATATGGAGGGATTGGGAAATTAGTGGAATTGGGGTGCACGATGTGAAATTCTCAAATAAACAATAAAGAAATTATGTTATATGTTTTTAAAAGCCATTGTTGGTATCCAATGGTAAAAACAGTCTAATATAAATAGCCATTGATCTGCCCTTGGTGTCCTTCAGCTTAGTGATGGAAAGAAAGAGAAACAGGACTTATTCCTATGACCCTAGCCTGTCAGCCATGCAACCTGACCATCCGTTGACCAAAGCCAGTGGTTTATTAGAACACAGCAGGTTTATGACTCCCAGCACAGACCGGAGATAGAGAACATAGCCTGACACTCTCTGATCAGCCTTACAGTCCAACATCTCGGGAAACTACAGATTTCTTGCAGAAAGGCAAGGGCAAAACAGAGTAAGAAGCTGGATGGAGCAATGACCTTGCCCTGGGTCAGCAGCTTGAGATGGTCCTGACAACACCCTGGTGCCTGAGTGACAGGGCATGCATAGAAGTCTGGGGGCGGGGGCAGGGAAGACTGAGATGCTAGTGTAGTTAAACAGTGTCAGAGAGACACCAGACAAGGCCCTAGAGAGAAAATTTGTGCCAGGAGGCCTTAGATTCATGTCAGCTTTTATGTTTTTAAAAACATTCTAGAAGCCGACTTCTCTAGTAATGAAGGGCTCTTACCATCTATATCCACATCCGCAATAAATCTCAGGCTCTCTCTCCTTTGGAAATTTTAGCATGTTATAAATCACTGAAGGATGGAGAGATGATTCAGGGAGTATTAGTCAGCATTCGCTAGAGTAACAGAACTCATAGAATGAATCTCTCCTCTCTCTCTCTCTGTCTCTCTCTTTCTCTGTGTGTCTCTCTCTCTCATATATATATGTTTTATTAGAATGACTTACAGGCTGCAGTCCAGCTAATTCAACAATGGCCAGCAATGGCCAGAAAGTCCAAGAATACAGTAGTTGCTCAGTGCACAAGGCTGGATGTCAGGTCTTCAGTATATGCTGGAATCCTGAAGAAGTACGTTCTAATGCCAGTGAAGGGATGGACTTGCTAGCAAGGTGAGGGCAAGCAGGCAATGAGCAGAAGCTTCTTTCTTCCATGTCCTCATATAGGCTGCCAGCAGAAGGTGTGGCCCAGGTTAGAGTTGGATTCTCCCAGATCAAAAGATCTAGATTAATATTGAGTTTTTCCTCCTCAAGATACAGATTAAAGGTGTGTCTTTTTCCAGCTCAAGTGATCTGGATTAAAACTGTATCTTCCTATCTCAAAGACCCAGATTAGATGTGAATCTTCCCACTTCAAGTTAAGCAGAAACCCCTCACAAATGTGCCATTTTGGGGTTTTAGTTAATTTCAGGTGCAGTCAAGTTAACAAGCAAGAATAGCCATCACAAGTGGTTAACAGCAAGTATTACTTTTGCTGAGAAACTGAGTTCAGTTCACAGACCCACATCAGGCAGCTCACAACCATCTGTAACACCAGTTCTAGGGAAACCGATTCCTTCTTCTGGCCTCTACAGGCACTACACTCACATACTCATACCCACACATAGACACACACATACACAATTTTAAAATATATTTAAAAAAACCTCTAAATCTGTTTAATTTAATGTGCATGGGACACTCTGATGTCCTTTATTCTCCTTTCAATATTTATAAAACTTATGGAAAGTTCCAACCTGTCTCACTGAGATGAGAAGACCTAGAAGATGGGAGTTCTCAAGAGTCTGATGAGGAACTGCTATGAAAATGGTGAGTTACTCTGGAGGAAAGCAGTGCTGGATGGTAGACCTCCTGACACCCCGGCCTTGTTGCTACCAAGCCTGTTAGAGAAAGGAAGTGCTTTGTGATGGGCAGTAAAATGATTGGGGTGAGTGATGTTTGAACTATAGCTCTACTGATGCTGAATAGAAATAAAATAAATCTTACAAAGTCGACCAGAAAAAAAAAAAACAAAGAATTTGGCAATAACTATCAACAAATAGTATGGTGGTGCATGTGAGTATCTAGAACACTCTGAAAGAAGAGGAAGTGGAAAAGGAGGAAGGGGAGAGAGAAAACTGAATCAATAAAGAATCACTTTCTCCAAAGAAATTCTGAGGAAGAGATTAATATTACTTGTTCCAAGAATTTCAGCACATTTAATTCAGCAAAGATTATGGAGTACCTACTATGTACAGGGCTCTGTATGAGGTGTGTATACACAGTGTGGGCCACTCAATGCTAAGGACAATGCCTTCTGGTTGGTAAGAACTTTAGAGACTCTATTCCCTTTGGAATCGATATGGAAATACTATACAAGCAAAAGCTTTGTCTTTGCTTTGAGATGTTTCCTAACTTGATGAGGAGGAGCAGAGCTCATATTTACACTGTAGCAGCATCTGTGGGAGCCCCAGAGAGTTTGGGGCAACTATAAAGTGAATAATTGCTCTGTGTAAAGTTCGTTCCTATACAATGGCATCAAACAGACAATCTGTGGCTCATTCTGAGCCTGAAAGCAGACCTGCAGAAGGGAACGTGCCCTTCTGAGCTAGCCCTTGACATAGCCTCCCTAGCAGCACAGATGGTGCAGACGGCACTGTCACAGCCCATGGCAATTACTGGTTCTGTTGTTGCCGGCTTTATTCACTCACTCCGTCTAGACTTCAATTTCTGGAGCCTTTAGTGACTCATTTTTCAAAAACCATACAAGTCATTTCACTTTGCTTTGCTTTAAGCTCTATATAACCTAATATTTAATGTGCTCTGAGTGATGTTATGTGTACCTCATCAAAAAGAAGTCTATAGCCTTCCAAGAACACCAGATGATGTTGACTTTGACAATAATCTCATATTAACCTCTTATTGAAATCTCAATTTTATGAAAAGTCATATCCCAGGCCCTATTCAGAACTGCAGTGTTGACCTGGGTACTTTCAACGATGCTTTTCTATCTTTTATTTAGTTGTTAATAACTCTAAAAGCCATAATTTCATATTTGGTTGAGTTTTGAGTTGTTCAATTTGACAAGTTACCATTCCCGCAAAACCTAACTCATTATCTTAAAAGCCTTGAATGGTCAAATCATTAGGTCTGAGTGTTTGAGGCAGAGTACTGGGCCAACCAGTACAAAATCTTAAAAAGTGTATCCAGTAGCAACTGACTCTAACCGTATAAACACATCAGAGATGCGTGTAAATAAGAGTATGCAGATAGAGGGTTGAGCTGCTCTAGTGTTCATGGGACAAGGGTCTGTCCTTTTACTGCCTGCAGATGGTCAATTCTAACTAGAATTAGAGGCATGGAGTAATGTGGAATCGTTTCATCACTGGCTTTCTTGTGGCACATATCTATGCTTGTATTGTGTTCTCATGAGAATAGTCTTTAGTCTCACCATGGGATAGTGCCCTCAGACTCATAATGCAGAACATCAGAAATCATTTCCTGAGGTGATTCAGAAATTTGACTTTCCTTCAAGGCCCTTTTTCTGCTAATTCTAAAGATTTGAAACTGGTGTGCCTGTATTTCTACATACTTATTTACTATATTTAACTAGAATTTAGTCTTTTCTCTCCAGTTTGTTGCCTTTTATTTCAACATTTTCATTTTTAAAACTACTTGTTAATCACTTTTTATCATCCAGCCTTTTAATAAAAGTTTGTTACGGGTCTATAATAAGTCAACAATCACTCTTGGACCAAATACAGAGTCCTAACTAAAACAAGATCTTTGCTTTCAGAGATTTTATGGACCTGGAGATAATAATTTAAAGTGTTGTCAAGTGCTGAAAACCTCATACCATTTCTTCCTTTAGTCATATGAGGGAGGCATGAATAGTCCTATTTTCCAGCACATGAACATTCTCTGTGTTTCATTGGCTTTAAAAAAAATCTCATGTTTTGATTACCTTTATTGTTTCAGGGTCTGTTTAGTAAGCCCTACTAACACACAACAACTACTTGCTCATTGTTCATGATTGGTTTTGCCACATGGGGTAATACCTGGAATATTCTGGCTTTCCATCTTCATTTAATTATAGGTCCAACAATCAGGACAACCTTGGTAATTATTACCTCAGCAAAGCCTTGCATGATTCCACAGAGAAGTCCCACTTCTGGTGTGAATCCACAGTTAAGGAGGCCTCTAAGCAAACTGACTCTATTTTCCTGACAAACAGGCCAGGGGAAAGAAAGCTTTTAAATTCACTAGAGATGACTTGTTTGAGCATCTCCTCCCTGGTCTCTGTTGTGCTTTGCATGCATGTATCATACAGGCGATTTGAATCAAGAAGGTAAAGGAAGCCCTGCATTGTTGATGCCCTCCCCACCCCCACCATGCAGAGAAGTTGATAAGCAGGCTGTTAACTGAATAATGCTTTGCAATGTGAGATTCAGTGTTTGCTGCAAATGCTAACACCCACCCCCTTTTAATTTGAATATTTCTCTCCTTCCTCCATCTTGCTCCAGGAAGTGTTGGAAGATGGCCAACACTACTCTCCTATGATAAGTGACAGACTTCAGGAATTATCACTGAGTGTCAGGAGCTCTGGTTAAGAATATTTTTTTCTCTATCTAGCTTAGCTGAATTTCCTTAGGCTATTAAATTAACCTCTGTGAGTGTGTGCATACCACTTATTTGCCAGATGTTGTTAAAGAAGAATGTGATGAATGTCTGGTCATGTAGGAAACCATTTGTGTTTTTAACTACTTTCTTATTTTTGTTATAATTATTACCTTGTGTGCTAGTTAGATTTTTGTCAACTTGATGCTAGCTAGCATCAGGGGAAAAGGGGAACCTCTTTGAGAAAATGATTCCATCAAATTGGCCTCTGGGCAACTCTGTGTGGCATTTTCTTGATTAATGATTGACCTGGAAGGGCCCATCTTATTGTGGGTGGGGCCTTCCCTGAGTAGGTGGTCCTGAGATGTATTAGAAAGGTAGCTGAGCAAAGCCATAAAGACCAAAGCCAGTAAGCAGAGCTTGTCCATGGTCTCTGCTTCAGTTCCTACTTCCAGATTCTTGCCTTGAGTTCCTGCCTGGTATCTCTTCATGATGCACTGTGGTGTGACAGGGGAAGTCAAATAAACACCTTGCTCCCCAAGGTTCTTTTGGTCTTCACCTTTTAATTACAACAATAGATACAAACTAGGATACCTTAGATGCTTTTTCTGAGTCAGGGTAGTACATATCACGTTTTAAGCCATTCTTTCCCTTTAGATAAATTCCCTCTAACACAGAAGTTTATAAAATCACCATGCAATGTTGCCATACATCACTGGTGCTATGAGAGCAGTGTACCTCAGACAAGGCAACCTCAGATAGCTTGTACCCAGAATCCAGAAGACAAAGAACGGCACCATGGTCAGCGTGCAGCTTCCATGGAACAAGTTAGAAGGACTGAATGTTAGAGACACCAAGAGTTGCTTACAACTACAAAATAAAAGCCTCTTTCTAGTGCCTGGGAGCCTCTGGGGCTCAGGTCATCTGAAGGGTAATATTTTCAGCTATGAGCACGCTTGTTCTGCTGCAAGCTTCTAGATACTTTATATATTCAGTGTTTTTGGTCCTAAAGGACACCACTATGGTGTGGAGGCTAGGCTTCACACTGCTTTTATTCCTCATCACTCCAGCTCACCCCACACTGAAGTCCATCTTACATTTGCAGAGAGCATCTAACTGAAGTATCTTCAAGTGCAAAAGGAGTTGATGTTAAAAATTCTTAAGACCAGTTGTTGAAAAAACAATGCCTTTGATACAAAAAGAATTCTAAGAAATAGTTTTGATGGCGATAACAGGGACAGAAAAGAGTGTTGATCCCCATGTTCTAAGAATTATATAGATACACGTGTGTTCCTCGATGAGACTGTGGAAGGATAATAAGATACTATGCAGATAGGTACAACCCCAAGCAACTCTAAGTCCCACAGGAGAAATAGATGTTCCAAACTCACAGCACAGCAAGCTAGAATCAGCTCATGTCAGAGGACACCCAAAGAAGCTGACGCTGATTACTGTGCACCTGTATTGGCTAGACGGTGCTTCAGGACCCAGAGAGGGGCAGGAGAGCATCATGGGGAGGGGTCGGGAAGAACTGCAGAAAAAAAGCACAAATGTAGCAAATTAAGGATTCTTTTAGAAAACAGTGAGTCATTCTTTCTAACTGGAGCAAAGCACTCATGAAATCTAGGGAAACAGAATTGTAGCTCTGTGTGGGAGCTGAATCAGACATGCCTCAGGATCTAGGAATAGGAAATGACTTCTGGGAAAGATGTTCTCCATTTTTAACAGAGAACACTGGCCAGAAATGCATCCATTCAACTCCTACATAAATAAAACAGAGTCAGATATGTTAGATACAGACAAGAAATGAAATAAAAGGGCAAGACTTTTTGCTTATGATCATTGGTGAAAATGTATGAGTTATTCTTTCATTTCCCCAAGCCTCCCTCCCCCACAAAACCAATATCACAGTGTCACAATAAAAGATCAATAGACCTTCACTACCACTGAGAATGAAAAGAGGACTCTTAGCCAGCCAGGGATCTTAGTGAATTTCTGGAAAGGATGGAAAATTGATGAGAATACCCTTGTAGATTTAAAAAAAAAAAAACAAAAAACAAAAAACAAAAAAAAAAAAAACCACAGAAGTACCTTTTCCATATCAAAAAGAAATTCAAAACTCCATACTGGTAGGAGATGGCATGAAAGGGAAAAATCAAGGCAAAAATCTGATGACAGTTAGAAGCTTTATCTTTGAAACAACTATGCCTATAAGTCTCTCAGAGTTCTAGCCCTGCCAACATCTCTCCTGGTCCTATCAGGAGCTGAATTTACGTCTAGGCTAAGGCTGTGAAACAAGTCTCTAAAAAAGTTCTAATCCACTAAGAGTAGGCTACTATAGCATCCCAGGGGGCAAGGCTTTGGCATTTGGGTGAAATGGAAAATAAACTCTGGCAACTTTGACATAAAAGTGGCATAAAAGTTATGGAGCCACTCTCAGGAACAGTGGGCAAAGTCGTATGTCCTCTCCTAATGGGTATCTGGAGATACTGTCCAAGGGTGATCAAGAGAGCCTTGAACACATTATTTACAGTTGGCTGCAAAAGTAAGCCAAACAACTTCCAAAATTTATAACATAACTCATGAGAACAGAGAAGTGGGAAGTAGAGTTGAGAAAGGAGGAATTCTTTATCTTCATAATGGGAACTTACTGGATCTCTTTATACTTTTTAAAGTGCACAAGAAATATTGCTGGAGTCATATGATATAGCTGCATTGAAGAAGCCACTGGAAGAGGCAACAAAAGACGGTTTTCAAGACTGGGCCTTCTAGGCAGTGGGACGGGGCTAGGATAATGAATTACAGAGCTGTAGAAAGACATTTTTAAGTTTGCAAGTTTCTACTCATCCTGAATGTCTGAAACTATGAATATGTAATTACTGTCAAAATTTCAAAATGTAGAACATTTGGATTTGACACCTAGGCCCAAATGATGAGAATTACTAAAATTTCTTTGCTGACTAAGAACTCTTAAGATAATTACGAATGGGCCAGTGAGATGGCTCAGAAGGTAAGGATGCTTGCCTCCAAGCCTGCTGACCTGAGTTCAATCCAGGGAACCCAAATAGTAGAAAGAGAGAACCACCTCCTATGGCACATGTGAGTGTGCACACACATAAATGAATGAATGAATGAATGAATGAATGAATGAATGAATGAATGTAAAAACATTTTTTAAAAATAGTTCCAAGTATTATTAGTCCAACCTGAAGTGAATTTCCTTCTTTGTATATAGCCTGGGCCCTGACTTATTTATTTCATCCCTTCTCTTACACAGTTCTCTCTCTTAGAAATGACAATTTAAAAGGATGTTTTCTTTTTACTGTGTCAGCTTTAAACTGAGCTTTACAGATGTCAATTTAATTAGTAGTATCTAGTTTTACAGATCCCAAGAACAGCTTGGACAAGTACATCATCCCCTGCCTAAGCTGTAGATATTGTTGGAGGAGTCCCAGTGAATCAAAAGGAGAAAATGATCAATATTCAGGATTAGACGTATAGTTGCATGTAAAAATGACTCAAGATGATACCTAAAATTTTTAAATAGGCTAATTTAGACATACATAATTACTTCAACTTCTCTAGCTGGGTTGACTGGATACAGAAATTTGCATGAAAGGACCATGAGGAAAGATTTAAATGAAGTTATTTTCCTAATAAAATTTCAAATAGGCAGATGTTTGCCCCAAGGAGCCATTCAGACAACAGAACTTACATAAAAATACCGTGAGTGCCAAAAAGAAAGAGCATCTTTAGCCACTGCCTTTTAAAGATGCATTCATTGTCCATATGAATGTGGATGGTGTTATTTCGAACAGATTACATTCACTTTTGTCCAGTGAGAAGTCTTCCACTGGAAAGATCAGGAAAACTTGAAATGTTTACTTTGAAAATTCTCCTGAGGATACTACAGCTTTTAAAATGTTAATTTATACAGATATGCATGACTCAATTAGGCTCACACTCTGAGCAGTGTTCTCTCTGACAAGAGCTGCCTACCATCTGTTAAGTGAACTATTTCCAGTTCTCATGATCCCAAGGTCATCATTTTAGCTGCTGAGATTGAAAGTCCCAGTCATCATAAATGTCATTTGCCCCACCCATCCTCTTGTGTTCACTTGGGTCATCATTTTTTCCCCAGATTCTTTTTTAATCAACAGATTTGAAAGAAACTCCAAAGGAAAAAAAAATGCATTCCTAACCAATTCCATTTTCATGGTTGGTGGCTTCGAAACAAGCGTTAGCTTGCTCTGGTTGGTCTAGAAGGCTGTTTTTTTTTTTTTCTCTAAGATACAAACTGGTAGAGGTAAAGAGGCCTTCATTTTCTAGATTTTGTGTTGTGAGTCATCTCAAACCTGTGTCCAGACAGTCATTTTGATCTAGAAGAGCTGGCTACGGTAGAGATACCAGAAGCTCTAATGCTTAATGATCACAGCAGTGGACCATTTATTTCTTTTGCCTAATCTGGGCTTTTTCACCTCAGAAGTGCCCTAGCAGGCCCCAGGAGTTGGACATCCTTGCTAAGTCTGTCCTTTGGCTCTTTGATACCTTCCTGATTTCTAATCAGGAAGTGAGCTATTGAGTTGAAGTATTCTATAAAATATGTCCAACACATTGCATGTCACAGAACACTGTGGAAGGATCAAGAGTCATTGGTCCAGTTTTAGGCTTCTCATAGATGAGGTCAAGGATCACTTTGACAAAAACCTTTTTCGGGAAGAGCCACTCTTGAACTGTGCAGAATTGGATCTTGTTATGGTATTCATACAACACCTCCCCCACTCCCTCAGAGATTCACATGTTGAAGATTTGGTTCAAAACGCAGCCATTTTCAGAAGTGGGGCTTTGGAGAAGTGATTACATCAAGAGGTCTCTGTTGTCCCCAGTGAATTAAAGCAATATTATACTAAAATTTTGATGACATTACTGCAAGATGGTGGAGACTTAGGTTGTAGATCACTAGGCACACTGTCAAAGGTGGTATTTTGTCCCTGAGCACTTACTGTCTCTGTGGCTCTGTTTCCTGGCCACAATTCAATGAGTATCTTTCCCCTTCCACACCTTCTGATATGGAATTACTCCTCACCTCAGGCCTAAAAGCAATGAGCTAGCTGAGTGTGGAATGAATCTTCTGACATCACATGTCAGAATAAACTTCCCCCCTCTCTCTGGTTTACTTCAGATATTTTGTCTGGGTTCAAGCTTTAGGAGTCTTTCTTAGCCAGCTGGCAATTCCACTGGGTATTTGGGACCGTAGGGCAGTCCCAAGACCTTTTTAATACTCCTGTTAGCAAGAAATGAAACTATAGAAGCCAAAAGCAAGGTTAGTACATGTAGGGACTTTTCTAGAACTTTGGACTTTGATGGATTAGGCCATTGTTCTCTGTTTTGGCAGGTGTTGCTGCCTACATGCTGGGTTCCAAGGCCTGAATAGTACTTCTACCATGGCATCAGTTGTTTCAAGGTCTGGGGACCTATTAAACAGCAACAAAATGATGACTGATGGGAGATGTCCCTCAACTGAAGAATGGATAAAGAAATGTGGTACATACACATAATGGAGTATTACTCAACAGTTAAAAACAAGGACACCAGAAAATTTGAAGGCAAATGGGTAGAACTAGAAAAAAATCATCCTGAGTGAGATAATCCAGAAAGACAAATATGGTATGTACTCACTCATAAGTGGATATTAGCTATAAAATGAAGGATAACTATGCTACAATCCAGACCCAGAGAGACTAGGTAACAAGAAGGCCCAAGAGGGGATGCATGGATCTCCCTGGGAAGGGAAAAATAGAAGAGATCTCCTGGGTGGACTGGGGACGGGTTCGGGATCAGGTTGAGTGGTAGATGGAGTGGAGAATAATAAAAGAGATAACTTGATGGTGGGTTCATTTTGAGGTCAAGCAGAAACCTGATGCAAGGGAAATGCCCAGCTAAACACTGCACTTCTAAGAGAAGTTACAATTCTTGAAGCACCATTTCTAGTCATGTGAACCTTTTGAACCAGTTGCCTCATGTGTAAACTGGGCAGCATGAGAGTGCTCACTTCATAGTCTTTATGGAAAAGGGATCATTGTGCCCTGGCCTATGGTACTGCATCTTTGTGAGATCTTATTTTTCCTCTACTCCTTTCTTCATGTGTATGTACCTGTGTTTTTCCTCCATGTATATCTGTGTACTACCTGTACTCACAGAGGCCAGAAGATTTCAGACTTCCCAGAAGTGGAGTTACAAGACAGTTGTGAGTAGCCATGTAACTATTGGGAACTGAACCCCATGTCTCTGGAAAAGGAGCGAGTACTTTGAACCACTGAGCCACTTCTCCTTCCATACACTATATTACTTGAGTATTTGTCTTTCTTGAGGGCAGCACATTCCCTTGACCACTTGGATATTAAGGTAGTTTTATGCTATTCTCTACCATGATGTGGCATACCACTAGTTCCTCCCTCCTCTATCTCCTTTTGAATATATCTTTTTGAATATATCTTGCTTTTTATATATTCTTTGGTAAACACTCTAACCATCTCCCTTATCATTTTCCTTGCCTTTGTTTGCTTCCTGAGAACAGGGACCAAACTCTGCTTTGCAGTAAGTGACAAGCCAGAACTGTGTGGTGGGCATCATCATCTTCCTCTATAATATCATCACGTCATTTAATGAGGGGGATGGCTTCAGAGTTTTTATTTTACAGTTTTTTATTCTTTTCTTTAATATAAGAATATGAATGGAGGCTTGAGTAAAACTCAGTTGTGGGGTACCTACGTAGCATTCACACCCTGGATATGGCTAGGGATTGGAGTAAAATTCAGTGGTATTTACTTAGCACGGGCAAGAACCTAGGTCTAATTCTCAGCACCATGAAGAAAAAGAGAAGTATGGACAAATTCATTGTACTAGTCAAATAATTTAAAGATGTATAAAAAATTTTGCTATTTGTACCCACATCTATTCTCACCTTATGCCCAGCCTGGAGCACTCAGTGTTAATCAGGCATATCTTTGTTTTATGTAAAGAAGCACACGTGTGCATATACACATAATCAAAGTTATTCATATGTAGATACAGTATTTATTTTATTTTTGTTCTTTCTATTCTTTTTGCATTTATCAAAATAGATTATACTATTTACAGGAGCTGTGAGCGTTCCTGTATGATAAAATGTGGATATTATTTTTAACAGCTGAATAATAATCTATGGAATGGGTATACTGTATTTGTTTGGCCACTATTAACAGACACTCAGGTCATTGCCAACTCCTATTCCATGGTGAGTGATTGTGGTAGTTTGAATGAGAATGGCCTCCATAGGCTCATAGATTTGAATGCTTGGTCACCATGGAGTGGCACTACTTGAAAGGATTGGGAGATGAGGCCTTGTTGGAGGAAGTGTGTCACTACAGGTGGGTTTTAAGGTTCAAAAGCCCATGCCAAGACAAAAGTCTCTCTTTTGGCCTACACATCAGAATATAGCTCTTATCTACTTCTCTAACACCATGTTTGCCTGCAACCATGCTCTCTGCCATGGTGATAATGGACTAAACCTCTGCAACTATAAGCCAGCCCCCAATTAAATGCTTTCCTTTAGAAGAGTGACCATGGTCATGGTGTCTCTTCACAGCAATAGAATAGTAACAAATACAATGGTGCTCCTGGAAACAGCCTTTCATGTGCGTCTTTTATACACTGGCCATTTGATTCTGTACTATGTATTCACAGGCCTGGAACTTCACATCACAGAATGTGTCCATAAGCAAGATTTGCTAGAATACTACTCAAACTTCAGCTTTCAAGTACTGATGCACATACCCACTACATACTCCAGACTTCGTTTTGTATTTATAATTTTGTAATGTTTTCCTTAAAGAAGAATGAGTGAAGAGCTAAAGGGAATGAAGCTTGTGAAATTTTTAACCTTTGAAACCCCATGGAACCAGGACCACCTAATTTATAAATATGTATATTTAGGGTTTTTAAGTCAGTTGTTTGAGAATTCCCTACAATTTATTTTGGTCACATTCACCTCTTCCCTCGGCTCCTTCCAGATAACACTACCCCATCCCCTTCTCCAACTTGGTGTCTTTCATTGTCTTTTAAAATCCATGGAGTCCAATTGTGCTGCCCCATCCCCATGCTCTTAGTGGGCAGCATATCCACTGGAGCACTGTCAACCTAGGGGGCCACATCCTTAAAACAAAACCGCCTGTCTGTACCAGCAGCTGCCAATTGCCAGTGGTTCTTCAGCTAAGGGTGGGACTTCGTGCTCACCTCTCTTTTACTTTCTAGAAAGGTGGTAGTGGTTCCGGCTTCCACCAGCAATACAAGAGGGAACCCAAGATCCCACATCTTGGAGACACTAGGTACCAGTGCATTTTGGCTTTCTGGTTTTTGTTTTTGTTGTTGTTGTTGTTGGCAAATATGTTGTAGTGGATTGTATGTGAAATGGACCCCAACAGGCTTATGTATTTCAATGGTTCATCTTCAGTGGCTGGTGCTGTGTGGGGTGGCTTTAGAGTGATTGGAACGCTGGAGAGCAGGTCTTGAAGGCTATATCTTCATTCTCTTCCAGGTCCCTTTCTGCTCCATGCTCTCCCTAGATGAAAGGGGGTGAGGAAGCTCAGCTGCCACTCCCACACTGTTCTTGCATGCAGCCCTATGCAGTACAGTGCTCCCAGCACTCTAGAGCTCTGCCACCACCACGCTTTCTCTGCTATTTCTATTGCATCTACCCAAACCACAGTCTAAAATGAATCCATCTCCCTGAAGTTGCTTCAAGTATTTAGTCATAATAAGGACAAAGCAACTGCATTTAAAGACATACGTGGTATCTTATTTATGTATGTTTTCTTCACTTCCGTCAGCTTAAGCATCTGCCATCTCTTTAGTAAACAGATTTCCTCTGAGATTTTATAGCCATTTTTCCACTGTAACCCAGGATGGCTATAGTTGGCTGTCAGCTTGGCTACATCTAGAATTTACTAAAACACAAGTTTCTGGGTATACCTTACTGTGAGGGACTTTTCTTGATTAGATCATTTCTTGACCACATCTTCTAATGGCAGCCTTTAAAGGACACAGAAAAAGGAGGTGCTTGTTCTTTGGCTGCATGTCCCCACTCTCTGGCAAGTTCATTCCTTCACTGGCATTACTGCATTTTCAGGATTCAAACATATACCCAAAACCATCTGAGACATCAGCCTCTTGAACCAAAACAACTATTAGATTTTTGAACTTTCTGTTGGTAGACAGCCATTCTTGGAATAGTTGGACCACATCTTGTAAGTCACTCTAAAAATCCCATTTTTATATATTTTATTAGTTATGTTCTCTAGAGAACCCTGACTAACATATAACCTCTTCCTGCCCATCAGTTTAAAGAATGTCTTTGTATGTCTCAAGATTCATCCACTCCACAAATAATACTGAGCTTCTACTCCAGACATTTCTGCAGGCTATAAAACAGAATTCCAGACAACACAAAGCTTACAATAATAAGAATAACTAATCAAAGTGCAGTCAAGGAAGGATAACAATGAAAAGGGGGCAGTCTGGGTGGCAAACAAGTCCTCTGCTTCCAGGGTGATGACCATAGTGATGTAGGTTGAGTCAGGAGAGGAGCTGCTGGAAGAACATCTTAGCAGGCACGTTCATGCCCACATCCATCACAAACACACAAACAAGTTCTTAATATCAGATTCTGTAGTTATAGCTGCTCTCAATTATTAATGTAAGTTTGACTTTGTATTGGCAATATTAAAATGAATGTTTCAGTATGCTTTTGAAACCTTCATGTAAATATTGAATATGTAGAGCCAGAGTCATAAAAATACAATTACAAGATTTATTACTCTGATTTGTTTATTTAAATACTGGACATATATCAGAAAATTGAGCAACCTGTATTGTTCTAGACTGTGGAGACATGTTTTCTTACCTTTAACTGGCATAAAACTGAACTAAAACCTTCATGATACAGGAATTATAAAATTTCCCTCTGACCCAGTCTAAATCATAGAGTTGAAATCATAATAAATTCAGCACCAGCTATAATTATGGTCAATGTCCTTATTAATAGAGGAAAACAATGGCCTGGTCATATAGTGATGCATGCAGCGTGCTCAGTTGTCCCCAGATGAACGGGGAAGACATCTGTCAGAGTGACATAAGTGTGGTAATTGAGTGAAAATGGCCCCCGTAGGCCCACAGGGAGTGGAACTATCAGGAGATGTACTTGTTGGAGTAGTTGTGGCCTTTTGGAGAAAGTGTATCATTGGGAGTGGGCTTTGAGGTTTCAGAAGCTCAAAACAGGTCCACTGTCACTCTCTTCCTGCTGCCTGCCAATCCACATGTAGAACTATTGGCTCCTCCTCTAGTGCTGTTTCTGCCTGCGTGCTACTCTGTTTCCTTCCACAACAATAATGACCTAAACTTCTGAACCTATGAGCCAGCCCCAGTGAAATCTTTCCCTTTATAAGAGCTTCCATGGTCATGGTGTCTCTTCACAGCAATAGAACTCTAAGTAAGACAAAAGTTGGTACCAAGAGTTCAGTATTGACTGGGTTTTAGTTAGGATTGTGGAAGGACTTTGGAACTTTGGGCTAGAAAAGTCATTGAGTGTTGTGAGTTTTGTTGGATATTCTGTGGGAACTTAGAAGATAAGAATGTTGAGAGCAGTGCAGAGAATGAAGTTTCAGAGGAAAGTTTAAAGACACTATCAGGACAGTTTCCTCTTTTGGTTCTGTGGTTCTGTTTAGCTGGTGCTAAAGAATAAGCCGTAATTAACAAGATACCAGAACTACTAAAGCAAAACCTTTGCTTTGCTGGGATATTTGATGCTGGTTGGCTGGAGCTGAGAATTTAGTGGTGATTAAGCAGAGAACGGCATCATTGAGGTGAAATCTTCTGTGAAGTGTTTCCTGAGAATCAGCACACAGAAGCTGTGTTCCAAAGGCAGCCAAGGTTGGACCTTGTGCTGGCAGCCAAACTTGGTAGTGTAAGAGTCACCTAGGTGGGACTAGTTTTGAAGGCATAAAGGGTTCATGGAGAGCAGCTGAGGCTTGGCACTGTGAGAGGCCAGGGGAGGTTGATGGTAAAGGTGCAGCCTCAGTGGCAGTTGAAGGTCCAGTACTGAAGGAGTTATGCAAAGAAGTTGAGACTTGACACCATGAAGAGAGCCTACGAGAGGCTAACGGTGAAAGTTCGGTCCAGTTGCAGCACAAGACCCCTGCATTTTGGAGATGCCAGGACCATGGGATGACCACCAAGAACAGCAACAGCAGTGGAGTGGAGCCAGCTGGAGCCTAGAAGACAAGTTGTGTGTGCACAGAGGGCAGAGCTGGAAAAGTGACACAAGCCCCTTGGAAGAGCCCAGAAGGTCATGAATAAATCCCAGATAATTATACATTGAGTTATTTACACTCTTGGGAGTTTGGTTTTGCTTTGTTCAGATTGTGAATGTGCCCTGGTTCTTCCTTCTTGAAAAAGATATTTAACTTAATTTTGGTTTTTACAGGAGCCCATAGCTGAAAGACTTTGAACTTTTAAAAGGGGGTTTGGAGTTTTAAAGAGATTGGATATTTAAAAAGAACTGAAATTTTAGTGTGTTTGAGTTTGTAAAGACTGTGGGACTTTAAAAGTTATTTGGTTTTAATGAGAGATCTTGGGGATCAATAAGAAAGGAAAGGTGTGACTTAATAATGTGTTTGTGTGTCGAGTTGACAAGGGGTCAGTTGTGCTGGCTAGTCTTATGTCAACTTGACACACACACTGGAGTTATCTGAAAGGAGGGAAGTTTAATTGAAAAAAGTGCCTCCATAAGACCAGGCTATAAGGCATTTTCTTAATTAGTTATTGATGGGGGAGGGCCCAGCCCATTGTGGGTGATGCCATCCCTGGGCTGGTGCTCTCGGGTTCTATAAGAAAGTAGATTGAGCAAGCCATGTGAAGCAAGCCAGTAAGCAACACTCCTCCATGGCCTTGCATCAGCTCCTGCCTCCAGTATCCTGCCCTGTTTGAGTTCCTGCCCTGACTTCATCATCAACAGCAATATGAGCATTATGGAAGGGTAAGCCAAATAACTCCTTTCCTCCCCAACTTGCTTTTTGGTCATGGTGTTTCATCACAGCGACAGAAATCCTAACTAAGATGAAAGGTGGGTAAGGGGTAGGATGGATGCCAGCCCCATCCTCTCTGCCTCAGGGGTAATGTCCCCTTGTGGGATGGCTCCAGCATGAGGTGACATCTCATGTAAATCTCCACACCATTGCCTCACTCTCTTCTTTAAAGTTCTTTTCAGTTCTGTCATACACACATGCTGAAGAGAGAGGATTGCCTTTGCTACTTCAGACAGTCTTTTATTGCTACCCAAGGGATATCAGAACCTCTCTGCCTCCCATGAATGTTCTATTTGGAAGAAAGCAGAAAGCACTGTGGCCATTGCCACCATCAAATGTGTGTGGGGGAAATGATGGGAAAAGGTGATCTCTTTTCCTTCTGATCACAATGGATGGGCAAGTTATGAAAGACAACTGGTGCCCAGAAGTTTCATAAATACCCACAGGCATATCATTGCCTTTATCCAGAGCTGTGGTCTGTATTTAAGCAAGCCTTTGGTCAGGGCTTTCTCCAGAACCACACTGATACGTCTTTTTACAGCTTAGCAACTTGCATTTGTTTTCTTGTTCATGCTAAGACTGAAGGATTCCCATCTGTTCTTCTTCTCCTCTTGTTTTTAACTGCCATCAGGGCTGTTCTCCATATACATACACATGCACACAAGATTAAGGCTAGGGTTAGATCCTCACTCTGCCCAAGGGAAGAGCCATTTTCGCCTTAGCAATCCTTATGATTTATACAACCTTTATACATAAAGATCACAGTATGTTACACCCAGGTGACAGGGTGCATCTTCTCTCAAGCTAGCCCCACTCCACCCCACAAGCCCTTATCCCTAGGACATATGGAGTCTTCCAGGTACCCTCCCTGAGTCCTGTCACTTTCTGACTGCCCACCCTAGGGCTACACCAATAAGAACCATATCAGTCTATGGAGCCACAGGAGGACTTTACCATTGGATTCAGACAGAGCCCCTTATGACCCACTCTCATTGAGCTAAGTAGCCCGAGCTTCTATAACCATGTTCCCAAAGGGTGAGTCACTAGCTGCCCCTGTAGTTCAGGGACTCCTTGTAACAAGCAGACACTGAACAGAGCACCAAAGAGGAGGTTCAGGAGGTGCATGTATGCACCTGTCTTAGAAACCTAAAGTTACCTTTGTCTGCCTGTCTTAGGGTTTCTATTGCTGTAAGAAACACTGTGACCATGGCAACTCTTACAAAGGAAAACATTGGGGCTGGCTTACCATTCAGAAATTTAGTCCATTATCTTCATGATGGGAAGCAAGGCAGTGTGCAGGTAGACACTGTGCTGGAGAAGGAGCTAAGAGTTCTATATCTGGATCCGCAGGCAGCAGGAAGAGAATGCTAGACTGAGCCTGGCTTGAGCATCTCAGACCTCAAAGCCTCCCCCCAATGACATACTTCCTCCAACAAGACCACACCTCCTAATGGTGCCAGTCCCTATGGACCTATTGGGGCTATTTTTATTGAAACCACCACACTGACACCATCTGACAGTTCCAGAGTGCAAGCAAACATGTCATCTTTAGATAGATATGAGCCAGTTCCTTTAAGTACCTCAAATGACTTTAAGTGTGAGGATGATCTGGTCAGATTTGTTTCTGAAAACTGGGGTGCAGAGCTTCTCCAGAAAGTCAGAAAATTATTCAGGGTAAATCAGAATGACACTGGTGACCAAGAAGGTGGATGTGGAACTGGGATGTTAGGGGGCCAGGATCAAGAGAATGTGGAACTGTGGTGAGTAGGGGGAGAGGAAAGAATCAAGGGTCTCTCCTGCTAACCCATGGCTGGGGTAGTAGGCATGGGCCCTCTCTGGACAAGCTATCCTCAACTCTACACATCGCTTAGTTGGACGCTCTTGAGTCAGGCCTTTCTTCTACCTCCGGATCTTACAAGGACTTCCTCCTTCTCCCCCTAACCCATCATTCATCTTTCTACCCCCTTTCTCTTCTGTTGACCATGAATTCACAACCCTACCAGCTCACACCTCTCTTCTCTGTCTGTATCAAATACATATATCTTCATGCCCCGCATCCTTCCACACTTATTACTGCTCCCTTTTAGTTGTTCTGGGGAAGTTAGATGTGTACTTCTGGATGGAGAAATACAGGTGGCTAAGGAAACTCACAGCTCTACCAACAAAATAGAAGACAGAGACACACGAGAACTTCTGCCTCTTTCCTTTGACTTCAAGCAGACTCTTTTCTTCAATGAGTAAACAAACACAGCTCACATTCTATTGACTGTTTATCTCTCCCTGGAAATTTACCCATTTAAATCTTTTAGATTTGTTTAGCTTGTGTGTATGAAAGTTTTGACTGCATGTATGTCTTCTGTGCAATTCATGTGTTCCCAATGCCCATAGAAGTCAAAAGAGGGTATTAGGTTCCCTGGAGCTGGAGATAGATAGTTGTGAGCTGCCATGTGGGTGCTGGGAATTGAACATGGGTCCTCTGGAAGAGCAGTCAGTGCTCTTAAGTGTAAGCCATCTCTCTAGCTCCCTTTTAGGAAATTGTTAACTGCAAGCAAGCAAACACACACACACACACACACACACACACACACACACACACACACACACGCTGGCGCGCACACACACACACTGCTCCCCAAAATATGCCTTTTAATTTTTTTCCAAAAGAAACTTTTAGTGACTTTTATGATAAATATAATCAGTAGAACAAAGACATAAAATAAACCAAGAGGAAAATGAGACCTCTTGTGTTTAGTAATTAGCACTAAGGAATTGTGTTATAACACCATTCTTGTATTTAAATGTGGGGGGCAGTGCCAAATCTCACACTGAAATAGCTCTATGTCACTTTTCCAATCCCTCTAGGACAGTAATTAATTGGTGAGATCAAAAAAGTTGTAGGAGAGAAAAAACTTACTAAGATATTATATATTCCATATGAGATAAGCTATCACCACAAAATTAACGGGTCTGTTGGTAATTGGAATTTCATTGTTGGAAGAAAGGTAGACCTAAAACCTTTTGAGATTTTCATGATGATTTTAATTAAAAAGCTTCTGTGTGTGTGTGTGTGTGTGTGTGTGTGTCTGTCTGTCTCTTTCTCTTCTTCTCTCCCTCCTTCTTTTCCTCCCTCCTTTCTTCTTTCCTTTCTTTTTTCCTTCCTTCCTTCCTTCCTTTGATATTTCTTTTCTGCATAGCAGGAAAATAGACTGCCATGTTTACTTATTGGGTCAATAAAAGTAGCCTTTAAAAGTGATAATTTTGTAGACTTGAACTTGGAAGTCCTATTACTGTCTCTCATCCCTTGGAAACAGCCCAACATCTAAATGAGAGGAGACAACCTCTTGCGCAAGAACTGACAAGGTGTTGTGCTGTGATTCCAGTGGGAAAAGCATGAACACTCTGAGAAAACAAAAAGCGTTCCTCTGGTAAATAAAGTTGCAGGCTAGCTGATAACATTTTATGGGAAAGGATCGTTTCAAACCCTCCAGCAAGCTTTTACACCGAGTAAATGCCTTAAGTAAGAAATCATGTCAGTGAGATACAATGGCGTGTAATAAACAGTGCACAGGTTTTCTTCAAGTAGCTAAGTTGGTAACAGGTCAGTTGTATGTTTTAGCTTTTCTTGCCAAACTTAGCTCTACTGGGCCATGACTGTACACAAAGACTTGATTTGTTTTGCTCTGGTTTTGTTTGTTTGTTTTCAGTGGTCAATTTAGCTCCTTCTTTGAGAAAGGAAATATCTACTGTTCAGGAGTTGACAACTCCAGGACTCCGTTTGTGACAGGACACTGAGTGTCAGAAAGGGGACTGGTGTCCTGTTCGGTACTTAAAATTACTGATTAAGAAATAAAAAAAAATTTAAATTCAGTAAGAGAAAGAGCAATGAAATACCAAAGGGAAATGGAAAATTGACATGAATTCACACAAAAAAAATCCCACAGATAATCAATAAGCAAATGAGAAAAATTATTCAATCTCCAACTAATAAATAAATATAGTCTGAGAATATGATAATGTTTGGCTACTGAATTAGTAGATATGGGAAGAAATAATGGCGTGTGTGTTGTTGGGAGTATAAAATTAGTATAATCTTTTAGAAAGCAATTTGATAGACACTTTTGCCTAAATGGGAACAATAATGGTCACAGACCTCAGACTTGAAACCAAAGTTACCTGTGTTCATGTAGAAACAAATAAACTAGGAAAGAACATTAAATTAAATGTGACTGTAACTTGTGTCTTTTATTTTGAAGTTCCCTTTCTCAGGAATATCACCCACTAATATTTATTTAGCCTCAACTCCACTAAGGAAATGTACCAGCTTCCCTATTTCAATTTTCAAACAAGGCGTTTCCTAAGAATAGCTAAATACAGGAGTCAAAGCTTTGATCAGGATGCTGTCTTCTCTCTAAATTTCTCTCCCAGTATTGACTCTTTCCAAAACAAACAAACCAACAAAAAAAGTCTGCCTGGGATAGCAGTTATAAGCTATGTAGATGTATTCCCAGGTTCAAGTCTGCATGGAGAGCAAGTCTCAGATCCATCGGATTAGGCCTCCTTGAATCATGTGCTTAAAACAAACAAATCACAAGACAGGAAATGCTATGCACTGATGCCCTCTGGGAATGTGTTGTCTTCTCCACTGTAGAGCCTGCCTAGGCCAAGTGAAGCGCACACCAGGGAGAATCAGTTTCAAACAAAATTGCAGGCTGTTGTTGTTATGCCCAGATTGTGACCCCCCAAAGAGACCACCGTAGACCTTTGGATGTCCAGAATGCAACAGCAAGGTTTATTCTGCAGATACAAGTCTAGACAGGGACTCATTCCTACACCCAATACAGTGAGGCAGGGAGGAGTGCCTCTTTCTTGGGGAAGTTAGTTTTTATAGGCAAAACCCATAAAATTTCTTAGAGGGGAGGGGGTTAGTACGGGTCCATCCTTGATTGGTCAAGTTTTTCCCGGGTCTGGACTTTATCTTATCTGTTTGCCCTGTCAGGAGTTTTACAACTCATCTCCGGGGTCTGGTCTTGTTATCTCTGGAGAGGGGCATCTCGTGGTTAATTGGTTACCATCAGACATCCTGACTCTGTTCTTTTGTTCCTGGGGCTGGCGCCATCATTTCTGGGGACTTGAAACTGGCCTGGCCTAGATCACAGTCCCCAAAGCCTCCACTGAAGACTTTAGGTACAGAATGCAAAAGTAAGGTGTTTTCTAAGTTTACAAGTCTCCAGGGAGGCTCTTCCAAATCTCTCACTCACAGCAGGGAGGTGGGAAGGAGCCCTCCCCTTTCTTTGTGAGGCTAGTTCTTAAAGGCACAGACCATATAATTTATTTTAACCCGCCTCCCTTTTTAGTCTTTTGGTCGAATATCCTGACTGTTTTCCAAAGTCCCTGTAGCAGATACAGCCACCTGGGGAAAAGGGGTCTAAGTTCTTATCTACACTTAGGAATCCTGGTTTAAGCTTCTCTTTGTCTGTAGGGGATAGAGTGGGGGGTTTTACTGAGGTATCACAGTTGTCAATGAAGAAGTGTGTTAACAGTGAATGTAACGTGCATGTATGTGTTACTTCCAATAGGAAAATTAACTCTTTTTTTTTTTTCAATTATTACCTTGTCATGTTGATTCCTTTCTTCTTTCTGGTCAGTGAGTTATAAATCCTCCCTTAAAAAGCATCCTCAAAAAGACAGATCTGTGCAGCTTGTCAATGATAAGGTGTTGTTCAGCTACATTAAGACTTATAAGTGACACCTTTCATAAACACTTAGACTGATAAATAAAAACATTTTTCCATTAGAATTTAAAGTAAGATTTTGACTAGCTGGATTAAAAACTATAATTTTCCATACCTTACACCATATCTTTTTCTGCAGCCACTTTTTGGGGCACTGCCATAAAATTGTTGTATTTTATCAAATCGTGATGTCCCCCAAAAATCTCATGGGTTGATGGTTTGGGCTCAGGACTAGCAGCCACGTTCCAAGGTAGGGATTTTGAAAAGTGATTGTATCATGAAGGCTGTGGTCTCACCCAGCAATCCATTGACAAGTTTATAACTTAACTGAATGTTAGATGATAGACATTTTGGAAGGTGGGACCTAATTAGAGGAAGGAGACCATTGGGTGTGTGCCCTTGAATGTGTTACCTGAGGGTGTTTTTTATTACCACCCCCCTTCTCTGTATCTCCATCTCCTTTGCCTGCCTCCTATCCACCATGAAGGAAGTCACTTTCAATGACAACATGCTCTCAACCATTGTGTTCTACCCCAGCACAAGCTCAGAAGCAACACAGCCACATGAGCACAGACTGAAACCATGAACCAGCCTTCCTTCCTCTGGGTTGTTCATCTCGAGTATTTTGTCACAGTGAAGAAAAGGTAACTCAATCTCCAACTCTGTTTTTTAATCAACACAAATACACACTAGATGAGACATAATCAGAAAGATTGTTGCCTTGGAAATTTCCTGGACTTGAATGGCTGTGTGAGTGATTGTGTAACACTGCCAGAGGTCTTGCTGTCCCTGGCACCTTCTCTGCAACCATGACGGAACATAACCGTGGTCTGGGAACCTGTTGCCATCTAGCCGTTTCTCTGCAATTACAAAACAGTTGCCAGGTTTGAGGCACCATTAAAGACAGAGAAAAGGAACAGGGAGGAGGACTCAGGGCCGGAGCTTCATCTTGCCAGATACTCCTGTGTCCTGGGAAACTTGGCGTCGTGATATGTACTTGGCAGAACTTTTGAAATAAATCACAGATTGGTCCTCGAAGTTGTATGGTGTCTATGTATTGTTTAATAATAATGACTTTCAAAATGGAGGGTGAAATCGGCACTCAAGTCTTCTTTCACTTGCCTGTAGGGACAATTTGAAGCACAACCCTACTTGCCTCATGAAGAGAAATTCTTCTTTAAAAAATCATTTGTTAAGCAAATTCTCATAAGTAAGAAACATAATTACCATTAACTTTCACGAACATCGATTTATGCAAAGAAAAACAGCAAAGCCTATTAGACTTGGCTGAATTGCTCCAACAGTCACATACATTAAGCAACCTAACAAGGCCTTCCTCTTCCCTAATTATACTATAATGTGGCTATTCACCTCTTCTCATTAAATTCTTGCTGAACCATTATGGAACATATAGTTAAGATTATTCTTATGAACACAGCATTGGGTGTTTATACCCATGTTTATATCATCTTCAGCTGTGAGCTAGGTAGTTTTATGTTGACTTGACACAAGCCTGAAGTCATCTGAGAAGGAGGAACCTCAATTAAGAAAACGCCTCCATGAGATAAGGCTGTAGGCGAGCCTGTAGGGCATTTTCTTAATTAGTGATTGATGGGGGAGGGCACAACCCATTGTGAGTGATGCTATCCCTGGGCTGGTGGTCCAGGTTCTATAAGGAAGCAGACTGAGCAAACCATGGGAGCAAGCATCAGTAAGCAGCATCCCTCCATGGCCTTTGCTTCAGCTCCTGCCTCCAGATTCCTTCTCTGTATGTGTGCCAGATATCACTGCTTTTGATGAACTGTTAAATGGAATTGTGAGTGAAATAAACCCTTTTCTCCCCAGGTGGTTTTTGGCCATGGTGTTTCATGGCAGTAGTAGTAACTCTAAGACAAACTGTAATGAAAAAGTATCAAGGAAAATATATTGGAGATGCCAGTGTCATGGGATGGCCACCAAAAACAACAGCAGCAGTGGAGTGGAACCTGCCCAAGCTTAGAAGACAAATTGAGTGTGCTGCAGAGGACAAAGCCAGAGAAGTGGCCCAAGCCCCTTGGAAGAGCCCAAAGATTATGACTGAATCCCAGATGTTAGACATTGAGTGATTTATACTGTTGGAATTTGGTTTTGCTTTGATATGATAGTGACTGTGCCCTGGTTGTTCCTTCTTGAAGTAGGAAAGTATTTAACTTATATATGATTTTACAGAAGCCCACAGCTGAGAGACTGCATTTTAAAAAATATTTCAGGTTTTAAATGAGACTTTGGATTTTTAAAAAGACTGAATTTTAAAGTGTTGGAAATTGTAAAGACCGTGGGACTTTTCAGGTTTGTAAAATGTTTAATATTTTGATGTTGATGTTAATGTGTGATCTTGGGGATGAACAATAAAAGAAAGATTCTGGCTTAATAATGATGTGTTTGTAAGTCAAGTTGACAAGAAGTCAATTGTACTGGCTAGTTTTTTATTAGCTTGACTGCTGTGAAATAATCCTTCTGCACACTGTGAATATATATTACTCTCACTGGTTAATAAAGAACTGACTGGCCTGTAGCCAGGGAGGAAGTATAGGCAGGACAGCCAAACAGAATGCTGGGAGGAAGAAAGACGGAGTCAGTGGAGTCGCCAGGAGACACAGAGGGAACAAAACCTGCTGGAGGACAGTTAAAGCCACATGCCACGTGGCAATACATAGATCAATAGAAATAGGTTAATTAAAGATGTAAGAGCTAGTTGGTAATAAGCCTGAGCTATCAGCCGAGCATTTATAATTAACATTAAGCCTCTGTGTCAGTTATTTGGAAGCTGGGAGCTGTTTTCAGGACTGAAACTTCTGCCTATATTTAACATAAGCGGGACTCATCTAAAGGAGGGAACATCAATTGAGAAAATGCCTCCATAAGATCCAGCTATAAGGCATTTTCTTAATTAGTGATTGGTTGTGGGGAGGCAGCCCATTGTGAATGGTGCTATCCCTGGTCTGGCTATACTAGGTTCTATAAGAAAGTAGGCTGAGCAAGCCAGTAAGCAGCATTTCTACATGGCATTTTCATCAGCTCCTGTCTCCAGGTCCCTGTCCTGTTTGGATTCCTGCTCTGACTTCCTTCCATAATGAAGAGTGATATGGAAGTGTATTCCAAATAAACCCTTTCCTCCCCAAGTTGCTTTTGGTCACTGTGTTTCAACATAGCTATAGTAACCCTAAGTAAGATACCATCCCTGCAGCACCAAGAGTTGTAGATGTAACCAACCGTCTTATTAAATAAGAAACACAGAACCAATGCAAAGAAGAAAGCCAAGAGGTCAGAGCTAAGAGCTAAAACTTTACTTTTCCTCCTTTATGGTATCTTACCATCTCGGCAGCACCAAGAGTATGTTATTAACAGAACAAATCCTTGGGCAAGACACTTTATTTCTCTGTTTCATTTTTCTTATTTACAAAAACATAATAGTAGAGTTGATGGCCTCTTAGCTCCTTCCAGTGCTGTTACCACTACACTGGGGTTCTGTTTACTATGCTTTGTGTGTAGATGTTTTCATTCTGGAGTTATGAAGAGTTCCAAGGGACCCTCTTCATCTGACTTATAACCTAGCTGGATGACAGCAGATCTGAGAAGGTAAGTGAAGACACAAACTTCTAACTAGGTAAATCCCTAACTAACAACAAAAACACACGCTATGGGAGAGAAGTGCATTATTTCTCCAACCCACTGACCTTGAAGTTTCCAAATTAAAGTTCAGACATAGAGGAAAAACAAACAAACAAACATTGGATTTGTGGGAGCTGTGCTCATTTGGCTTGAAAGCTAAACTGTAGCAGGATAATGTCTGCTTCATCTTAGCTAAAGGGCAGAGAAGTGATATGGAAATTCTTCAATGCACAACCCCAACACATTTGTTTACTTGCTTTGCATTTTCTATTTCTGGGGCACTGAATGTAAATAAAAACCAAAGCAAAGCTTTCATGGAACAGAGATATGCAGGCAAACGAGCAAGTGAGGGGGTTTGCTTTAGGGCTAAATTTCTAAGTGTATATTTTTCTTGAGTTCAGTGCTTTTAAAGATGGCGCTCTGTGAGTTACCATGACAACAAGTAGATATCCTCTTTAGAAGCCTAAGGCTACAGATCTCAGCTCCAAGTATTTTGTCAATCCACTTCTAGAAAAAAGCTTGTTGATGCACTGTAGGTGGGTTGAACAATACACAGAACACTCAACATTAGTATGACCCATTTCTTTGAAATATTATTACTATGGCCCCAGCTGCTTCTGCAGTGTTGAAGGACATTCTTTCCTCCCAGTTCATTACAGCCATTACATCTGAAGCCCACTTTATTTCAGCTTTTATTGAACTTCTCTCAAGACAAGGCTAATACTCATTTTCTACTTTCTTGATTCATTTGAAAGAGAAGAAAAGTTTCAAGCTGTTGGTCAGACTGTCATTTTGGAATTTTATTTTGCCCTTGGCCTGTTTTTTTTTTTTTTTTTTTTTTCAGAACAAACTTCTTGATGATAACTGGGACCTAGAGATGACAGTTAATTTGCAGTTGTGAAGAAATGAAGGGAAGGTGTAGAGGAGGTAAAAGGTCCCTGGAGCATGGATGTTTTCTGTTATGGTTTCAGTGAAGGAGAAATATTCCCAGAAAGTCCTAAGTGCCATTTCGATTTCAAGTTCAGCAAAGTTCCTAGAATCAGTAATCTCTCTGATGATGTGTTTTGTTGAGTGTGTTTGTGCTGATTGAACAATGGGGTAGAAATGCGTAGGAGGCACAGCTTGGAGAAAGCAGAATTGTTGAACACACAGGCCTACTTTCTTCAAGGAAAGGAAATGATGTCTTTTCACCCAGGGAAACTGGAGTGGATGTTGACTAATAACCTGATGATCTTTTACTATTCTATGAAGCCAGCCTTCACCTGAATCCCGCTAAATCCTGAGCATTGTTCAGGCCCCAATCCTCCTGAGCTTTGTCTCTCAGTTAATAGAACCTCCCCTTATGAAAGAGGTCTCATACACTTTGCAACCTCTAGCAATAGAATCTATCCTTATGCTTATTACAAATCCTTTGTCCCTAGGCCCTTCCCCTGAGCTCTGTTTATCAGTCAATAGAACTCATTCTTATTTTAAAGGTCACAGGTGCCTTGCTATAGAGGTGTGCTTTGCAAAGAAGTTTTGACAGAGCCATCCCTGAGGATTTGTTGTGATAATTGTCACATGGTGGCTTTTTCCCAAAAGTTTTACTGTCCTTAAATATGTAAGAAAAATAAACTGTAAGGTTGGACTCTTGAAGTTTTTGCCCTAGCACCTGCTAAAGTTGTACTGACCAGAGTTTCATTCTTTACCTCACTTGGATTATTTCCCTGCAGTCTGTGACACTTACAGAAACCCCAACAGAATGTTCTCATTGTTGAGCAATTGCAAACAAATGTCTTCAACTAGTTCAGACAGATGCAACATTAAAATAACACTGTGGCTGAGGGCAGCCAGAATGCTAACTGCTCATTGTGATTATCATGTAAACCATATAATATTAGGATTGAGGAACTGATACAGGATGCATTATGGGAGTTTGTTGTTTTCACAGTTCATGATATATCCCAATTTGGATTTGTGAAACATGTCTTCACATTTGCAAAGACAGATTTGGATTTGAGATTTCACACAGAAATCTAAACCTTGCTAGATCCTCAGTCCACTGTAGCCACATTCACCCTCATACCCACATAGATAGACTGAATAGAATGCCTTGAATTATATCAGGGGTCTGGTGTTTGTAGTTTATAGTGATGGTGATCTCATACCTGAAGGGTATAAAGTTATTTGTGGGTTGTGAAGTATTTTACCTTGCTTCCTTTGAAACTTTTATCATTATAATTTGTCTTCATTAGAGTACTATTATGGTCATGAAACACCATGACCAAAAGTCACTTGGGGAGAAAGGGCTTATTTTATTCACAATTCCACATAAACAGTTCTGTTGTAGAATATTATTTTAAGATGTGTTTGTAGCTAGAGTTTTCCTGCCTTGCCCAGAGTCAGGACAAATCTCTGTCACCCACCAGTCCCACAGCAGCTCAGACCCAACCAAGTAAACACAGAGACTTATATTACTTACAAACTGTATGGCTGTGGCAGGCTTCTTGCTAACTGTTCTTATAGCTTAAATTAATCCATTTCCATAAATCTATACCTTGCCGTGTGGCTCGTGGCTTACAGGCATCTTCACATGCTGCTTGTCATGGCGGCAGCTGACAGTGACTCCCTCTGCCTTCCTGTTCTCTCAATTCTCCTCTCTGTTAGTCCCACCTATACTCCCTGCCTGGCGACTGGCCAATCAGTGTTTTATTTATTGACCAATCAGAGAAATTTGACATACAGACCATCCTACAGCATGTGTTACATTAGTTTATGCTGTGGAACATTTGTTTAGTGATGCCAAATGTGTTGCATTCTTTTATGTTGAATTTGTTTAACTCTATGAAGCTGTGTTTCTTTGCCTGTCTAAAACACCTGATGGTCTAATAAAGAATTGAGCTACCAATAGTGAATAGGAGAAAGGATAGGCAGGGCTGGCAGGCAGAGAGAATAAGTAGAAGGAGGAACATGGGAGAGAAATAAGAAAGAGCAAGAGAACAAGGAGAGGAGGATGCTAAAGGCCAGCCACATAGCCAGCCATGGAGTAAGAGTGAAAGATATACGGAAATAAGAAAAGGAAAAAGCCCAGAGGCAAAAGGTAGATGGGATAATTTAAGAAAAGCTGGCAAGAAATAAGCCAAGTTAAGTCCAGGAATTTATAATTAAGAATAAGCCTCTTTGTATGATTTATTTGGGAGTTAGGTGGTGGGTTCCCAAAAGACCAAAGACAAAAGAGTAAACAACAACAACACAGTTCATCATCCAAAGCAGATAGGACAGAACTCACGAGGAGCAGGAACCTGGAGGCAGGAGCTGATGCAGAGGCCATGGAGGGAGCTGTTTACTGGTTTGCTTCCATGGATTGTTCAGCCTGTATTTTTATAGAACCCAGGACCCCCAGCCCAGGGATGGTACCTCCCACAGTGGGCTGGGATCTCCCTCCCCGCATCAATCACTAATTAAGAAAATGCCCTACAGACTTGCCTGCAGCATGATTTTATGCAGGATTTCTTTAATTGAGGTTCTCTCCTCTCAGATGAATTCAGGCCTGTGTCAAGTTGACATAAAACTATCCAGCACAATTGACCTCTTGTCAACTTGACACACAAATGTATCATTGTTAACCCACAAACTTTCCTCTGTTGTTCATCTCCAAGATCACACATTAATATCAGTATTACAATATAACACATTTTACAAACTTAAAAATCCCATGTTTTTACAAAGT
This sequence comes from Peromyscus maniculatus bairdii, assembly GCF_049852395.1. Classification (NCBI taxonomy): domain Eukaryota; kingdom Metazoa; phylum Chordata; class Mammalia; order Rodentia; family Cricetidae; genus Peromyscus; species Peromyscus maniculatus. Next base: position 39,185,322 of record NC_134857.1, on the reverse strand, counting down.
CAGCTCTTTTAAAAGTCAGTTTTTTTTTTAATAACTCAAAGTCTCTTTTAAAACTTAAAATCTCTCTTAAAATTCAGTATCTCAACTGTGGACTCCTTAAAAATAAAAAATAAGTTAAATACATCCTTATTTTAAGAGGGAAGAACCAGGGCAGAGACACCACCAAATCAAAGCAAAACAAAACTCCAACAGTATAACTAACTTAATGATCAATGTCTGGGATCCCCTCACAATTTTCTGGGCTCCTCCAAGGGGCTTGGGTCGCTTCTCTGGCTCTGCCCTCTGCAGCACACACAGCTTGTCTTCTAAGCTTGGGCAGTCTCCACTCCAAAGCTGTTGCTATTCTTGGTGGCCATCCACAGCACTGGCATTTCCAAGATGCTGGAGTCTTCTGCTCCAGCTGGGCTGCACCTTCACCAACAGGCTCTCCTAGGCTCTCTTTATGGTGCTAATGCATGACCCCTTCAATCCTGGGCCTTCATCTGCCACTGAGGTTGCACCTTCACCAATGAATGGCCCCCTCCTGGCCTCTCACAGTGCCAAACTCCAGCTATTCCCCATGACTCTTTCAGGCCTTCAAAACCAGTACCACATGAGAGAGTATTACATTGCCAAGTTCAGGCCCCAGCTCCAGATACAACATTGGCCACCTTTGGAACACAGTTTCTGTGTGCTGATGCTAAGGAAACACTTCCCAGAAAATTTCACGTCAGTGATGTCTTTTCTTAATTACAGCTAATTTTTCCAATCCAGCTGACCAGTATCAATTGTCCCAGTAATGTAAAGACTTTATTTTAGTGGTTCTAGTCTCTTGCTAGTCAGCCAACTCTTTAGCTCCAGCTGACCAGACACCACAGATTCTTTGCACAAATGGTCCAGTAGAGTTTTTGATTCCCTCTAAAAATTCATGAGCCAGACCTCTATCATCTGAACTGTTCTCAACATTCTTATCCTCAAAGCTCTGACAGAACAGCCCACTGAGCTCTCAAGATTCTTATCCTCAAAGCTCTGACAAAACAGCCCACTGAGCTCTCAAGATTCACTGGCTTTTCTAGTCTAGGGTTTCAAAGTCATTCCATGATCCTCACCAAACGTAACCTGTTCTGCCACAGAAATACGCTGTTATCCTGGTACCAATTTCTTAGGGTTACTATTGCTGTGATGAAACATCATGACCAAAAGCAAATTGGGGAGGAAAGTGTTTATTTTGATTGTACTGTTAATCCTACCCAACAAGAGTAAAGACCACTGACCCCAAATTTTTGGTAGAATTAAGCAAGCTTTATTTTCTGTCAGACAGAGCTAACTCCCTTAAAGTAAGATTTCAGAGAATGCTTCCAGAGACAGAAGAAATGGTTGTGTTTTGTTTTGTTTTTTTATAGCAACCAACACTGCAAGGCTAGGGGGTTCCAAGGGTTCTTGGTTACATAGGAACTTGGCATATTTGACAGACTATCTTATCCTTTCAGGGTATAGGGTATGGAACATGTTAAATTACAGAAAATGTGTCAATACACAGTCACACTTAAGTTCTACAGAAAATAGAAATGAACTTATTTTGACCTTATAACAAGATGGCTTCTAATCTTAAGATAGAGTCAGGCTGGTCCATCATTCTCCACATCACTGTTCATGAAAGGAAGTCAGGGCAGAAATTCAAACAAGGTAGGACTTGTAAGCAGGAATTGATGCAGAGGTCATGGAGGGGTGCTGCTTACTTGCTTGCTACTTGTAGCTTGCTCAGTCTGCTTTCTTGCAGAACCTAGGACCCCCAGCCCAAGGATGGCACCACCCATAATGGACTGGCCCCCACAATCCATCACAAATTAATAAAATGCCCTACATCTGGATCTTATGGAGGCATTTTCTTAATTAAGTTCCTTCCTTTCTGATTATTTTGGCTTAGGTCAAGTTGTTATAAAACTAACCAGCACAGATTGCTCAGTGGTTAGGAATGTTTACTGTTCTTGTAGAGGATCCATGTTCATTTCTCAGTACCCACTTTGGGTGGCTCACAAAAACCTGTACCTCTATTTCCAAAATATGGACAATCTATGGCTTCCATGCGCATAAACACAAGCAAGAAAACACATAAACACATAAAATAAAAATAAATACATAAATCTTAAAAACTACACTCTCAAGAATTAATCCAAGAGCTATCTATCCATTCTACTCCTACTAATAATGAAAACAACAGCAAAAAGAGCTAAAATGTTTCACTCACTGAAGTAGCTAAGAGCTGTTTCTAGTTTACACTCCACACTCCACTACTGTTTTTGAAATCTCAAGATAATAACACTCTGCACCATAACAATATGCTAACTGTTACTCCCAATGGGAGACATCATTATAAATTGAAGTAAACCTTGTATGGCGGCATACACCTTTAATTCCAGCACTCAGGGAGCAGAGGTAGGAGGATCTCTGTGAGTTCTAGGCTAGCCTGATCTACATAGTGAGACTTTTCTAAAAAAAAAAAAATCATGGTATATATGAAGCCCACGACTTACGGAGACTAGGAAAAAATAAAGGAATAAAAACTAATTGGAAATGCTCATTGAGCACTTTCTTGTTTTTGTTTGGCTTCCTAGCAGAAAAGTGAGTGCTTGAATTTGTAAAACTTGGTGCAGGCAAATTTTACAGACAGAGAGCCTCTAGAAACTAAGACAGAAATGGGCAGCAGAGGCAATGGGATTATCAGGAACATATTCCAGACAAACAAATGGCATTTTAGATTCTTCTCTGTAGTTATACAGCTGTGTTGGAGAGAGAGAGAGAGAGAGAGAGAGAGAGAGAGAGAGAGAGAGAGAGAGAGAGAGAGAGAGAGAGAGAGAAGATCCTTGTTTTCTAACAGATTACCTGTGCTGTATTAGAAGCAATAAAAGGAGGTGATAAAAGGAAGGTAGCACAGGTAATTGGGGATGGACTTAGGGAGAAATGTGAGTGGACACTACAATGAGTTACACACATGCATGACTTAACTTCCTTATGTATTTATTAAAAACACAGTTGATTAATAGTAACTGTAATAGAAGGCTGTTGGGGAGTTCAGTAAGCATTCCCCTCTGTCTTGTTCTGATCACTGATAAGGCTTGGGGTCAGCCAAGGAACTTCTAGAAGTTTATATGCTACTTATTCTGACCCTAGAACCAGAACCTGATAGTATAATTATGCCAGTACCTGAACACTGAGTGGTGATGAACAGGCAGATACAAGTAAAGGTAATAAAATATCTGTCTATGGTATGAGGCATAAGGGTTTGTCAGCTTCAGTTGAGATTGGGATCAATGAAATGGGATCATATGCATTTTCTGCTGTGAAGATTATATTGACTAGTCAGAGGTTCAACACACAGCTAAAGAAGAAAGGATTCTGTGTGACTACAAACAAATTCTAGACCAAATTGCTGCAGGGGACATTCTGATGTTAACTTTACAAGGAGTAATGGGACAGTGACCATCAAAGTCATCCTCAAAATCATTAATAAGAACTATCTTTGGAAAGCTGCTTTCAGTTCTTAAGAATGATTCCAGTGGTGCTAAAAATCAATCATTAAAGATTGGGGAAAGAATAAATGCATGGCTATTCAGAGACGTTCAGAAAACATGACTTAGCACACAAATTCCTAAAATTGAAATCTATCTAGAAAATAGTGGACGACAAGCATGGGGACCGCCTTGTCCAAGGCTCAAGAGGTAGTCAAAGGTCAATCAGATCTTGTTATGGGCCGGGTCTGGCAAAGGGACTCAGTGAAGATCACACAGGTTCTGACACTGCTGAAAGGCAGGGGGGTGAGATTATCTTCTAGAAATGGAAGGATCTGAGGAAGGTTATCAGATGTCATACAAATACATCAAAGGGATCAGGAGATCCAAGACCTCTGGTCAAGGTGCCAGCGAGAATATTTTGGCAGATAGCTCTGTCAGAATGGAGCCCTTTGGATGAATCATGTTCCTGATAACTTACTAGGCGGAACACACTCAGGCACATGTGGGCTTGTAGGCCTGGGAGCCTGAGGAAAACTCCGAGACCAAACAATTTGATGCAAATAAAGCTTGAATCTTTCAAGGGTCCTTTCTTCTTTTCTTTTACAAAATTTTATGGTTTGAGAGCATATTGACTTTTTGATTTACCTTCCTCTAAATTCTACAATGGTGGCAATTTTCAGATTGAATGAACATGGCCCAGAATCAAAAATCACAGTCAGAGAAAAAGTAACACTTTTAATTTATTGAACATGTATCAAATTTTAACATCTTCTTGCTGAAGCAATTTGCCTGTCATCTTCTTTACTCCTCAAAACCAAATTATTAAATGGATACAATCACTTCCGTTTCATTGGTGAAGAAAGCAAAGCTTCACTTGCTGAAGTTAATTGCAGGCTTGAGACGTGAACTGTGTCTCACCTGCCTACAAAGCCTGTGCTTTAATTAATTAATTTTCCTAGATGGCACCCAACAGGGAGCAGAAACCCAAGCCAAAGGCACCTAAATGGGACAAAGGGCTGAGGATATTCAAGAGCTCAACATTACATCATAGTGGGAAAGGAAAGTCCATTAGAAAGCAGACATGAGGGTTCCCCTCCTGCTTGCCTTGCTAAGTAAAGTCTTTAAATGGCACACAAAATTTACAGATGTTGGCACATTTCAGGAGGTAAACAGAAAGCTGGTATTTGGTGGGGTTTCTTGGTCTGTTCTAAGCAGGACACACATAGGCTTGGCTGATCCATACTCTCTACTAGGCTGCTGTGGAGTAATCACAGAACAAGGCCAGTTCTGATACTGCCACCTGTTCCCTTTGCAGACTCATCTCCCTCTGCTCCTGTAGGCTTCAAATAACTCTTCTTACTCCATGCTTTTCCCCATGGGAATCTCTTGGAAACCCTGAGATCAGTTAGCAAACACATGCTTAGGACTTTTCTGCTGCTGTAAGGGAATACCACAGGCCATGTAATCCTTGAAGAAAAGAGACTATTTAAAGTGGGAGGGGGGGTTGTTTAGTGGAGAGCATGGGTCAATGCCAGCTTGGCCCCTGGTGAGGGCTTCCTAGGTGCTGCGCAGCTGAGGATATTTCCCTGTGTGGTAGAGCTTCCTCAGTTCACCTTCCCAACAAAATCAGACTCCTGAAAATCCATTGATTCATTAACTGAGGGATGGAATAATCCATCATAAGGACAGATTCTTATGATCCAACCACTGAGAGACCTCACCTTTCAGTACCACTAACATAATTATTTGGAGACCAACTTTCCAACACATGAAAATATGGAGACTCTTTCAAACTGTAGTATATAGATAGACAAATGACAGGCAGCAGATATTCTAACTCCAAGCTGTAAATCTCTAGTCTACTTTCAGGAATTCAAATCCAGGTAACTAACTCTATACCTGAAGTCAACTGCAGGTTTCAAAAGGTGAGTCTCAAATTACATACAAAATCTATATATCCACATATCATATTGTGTATATATGTGTATGAGTGTATATATATGTATATATACACTCATACACATATATACACAACATACGTTTTACACACACATACACACACACACATTTTGGGGAGGGATGATGGTGATGATGATTGATCAATTTGTTTTAGACATGGTCTCATTATGTATTCCAGAGTCTAGGCTAGCCTTGAACATGGGATCCTCCCTGTTCTGCATCTCTCTCATTATTACTGGGTTTATAGCTATGTGCTACCATACCTCTTATCGTTTAGGGGCACGCGCGTGTGCATGTGTGTGTGTGTGTGTGTGTGTGTGTGTGTGTGTGTGTATGCCTGCACAGGTGTGTATATACATATATATATATATGCCAGTGGTTAACCTTAGATACTAGGACCTGCGGCTTACTAATGAGGCTACTTGGCTGGCCAATGAGCTTAGGGTTTCTCCTATTATCCTTTCCCTAGTGCTGGGATTACAGCTGAGAGCAATAGTGCCCGGCTATTTACATGGGTACTGGGGTCAAATTCAGGTTTCCAAGCTTGTGAGGAAAGCACTTTACTTGATGAGCTGTATACTCAGCTCCTCTTCTCTGTATACTTGATGTTGTAGTGTTTGCAGCCCAGCAGACTACGAAGAGTACACCTATCAGAGAGAAGATTTTAGTGTTAGCAAAGAGATCTCCAAGAACAAGTCTTTCATTTGCAATCCACATTCCCAACAACTTTTGTCATGGTCACAGACACCAAGCCAGCCCTTGCCCACATCAACATATGACACAAGACAAGGTACCATACAACCAGCACTTGCCTCCAAACCTCCTGGGATTATTCAAACTAGCCAAACCTAAATCCTTCGCTTCCTTGCCTTTCCCACACAAAATACAACCAAGGGTGTAAGTTAGTCTTTCCTTTCACTGCCTTTTGCCACCTGAAACACATGGTACTTCCTGGTTTGGATTTGCTGGTGTGACAAGCACCTCCTTTTGCAAAGGTAAAGGGGAAAATCCACTGTCAGCAGCATGAGCTACTCCAGATCACCACCATCACTACCATTGATTAAAACACTGCAGGATCTGCAGGTATGATCGAGACCATCATGTTTTGTTTATCCTCCTGGTCTCAAGTGCACCACAAGTAACAGAAAACAAAATGTATAAAGATAAGAGCTGATCAATAAAATAATATGTTGGACAAGACCCAATTCTAAAACAGTATTATTCCAGATTTTGAGATGCTTTGCCATAGACATGCTCTTATTCTCCTTAACTCAAGGATCTTGTTGGTTTCTAGATCTTCCAAGCAGCCCCTCAAGTCTGGGGCCATCAATAGTTCCTGGCACCAGTGGCAAGGGACCCCCTATAGCATCCCTCTGGGAGGTTCCTCAATAATGAGGTATATGGGCTAGTATCAGCAGTATTGGGGACCTGCTCTAGATCCCTGCTCTGGCCCAAGCTTTGGATAACCTGAAGCAAGACAATTGTCCATTGCAGAAAGAATCCTTATATTGTCCCAAATGTACAGGTGTGAGAAGGACAAACACACCCTTTGATGCCCCAAGGGAGACTGAGAGACAACTTCCTAAGATTACCATCAACCGGATGAGGTCACAGTACATTTTAACAGTTCCAGGCTTGTTTGTAGTTTTCCAGCCTTATTGACCGTCCCTAGTATCCTTCTGAACAGCAAGCCAAAGCTCAGTGCTTTATCATTATCTCTAAAGGCTACAGACATATGCCAAGCTGTGACAGCTGAATCTTCAAGTACCTCAGCTCAGCTTCTACTCATAGTTAGTATATGCCGAAAGGAAAATCAGTATATTCTGAAAGGAGGTTTTAGGCCTAACTCTTTTATTTGTTGTTTATTTGGGGGGAGGGTGTTTTTGTTTTCAAGACAGGGTTTCTCTGTGTAGTTTTGGCACCTACCCTGGATCTCGCTCTGTAGACCAGGCTGGCCTTGAACTCACTGATCCGCCTAGCTCTGCCTTCTGAGTGCTGGGATTAAAGGCATGTGCCACCCCCGCCCAGCTAGGCCTATTATAAACACATTTTCTTTCCGTTCACACAATGTAGTTGCAGAATTCTAGCATTCTCTTTGAGTCTAAGAAAAATAGCAGCTGGCGTTGATTTTATTAAGCAGTGGGTGGTTCTTCCTCCTCTTCCTTCTATACTTCTTCCTCCTCCTATTCTGTACCTCCTCCTCTTTCTATTCCTCCTCCCCCTCCTCCTCCTCCTTCCCTTCCTCTTCCTCTTCTTCTTTGGAGATAGGGTCTTCTGTATCCAAAGGCAGCCTTGAACTGCTATGTTTCAGCAAAAGACCTTGAAACTCGTAATCCTCCTGCTTCTACCTCCTGAGTGCTGGGATGGTAAGCAGGTGCTGCACCACTCCCAGTTTATACACTGTGAGGGATCAAACCCAGGCTTGCATGCTACCAGAGCACTCTACCAACTGAGCTATATCCCTGATCCTTAAGCAGTACATGTCTTATCTTTTTTCTCTTTGTAATAAGTAAGCCTAGCTTTACAAATGAGGGAAAGAAGGTCTAGAGTAGTTTAGTAATTTGGCATGAGCATTCAGGTAGAGACAACCAAGACAGCTTGCCTCTGTACACTATGTACATGGCCTCTCATCCACATTGTCTCTAAAGATTATTGAAATAACTTCCTGCTTATAGACTCCAACCCATTATCTTCCCTGTTTGGATACTTTAAAAACACTATGCCTAGCATGTTCAAAAAACACTGTGCTTAGCATATTCACAGCATATACTAAATTTGTTTAAGCCACCCATGTGGTGCTGGTAAATGGTAACTGACTATAATGACCAGGATGATGGATCAGAAAGCACATGAACACAGGGGCTACAATGACACTAAGAAGACCAAGGACAACAGGAAAATGAGAACTCACAGCTTTGGCTATGTAGGATTTTTATCAGTCCTTTGGGACATCACAGATTCTATTTAATTTTTTAATTTTGTGGAGATGTTTCGGGGCTGAAGTCAGAACCTGGCTGCAGACCTAGATAAAGAAGTGGCTTAGATAGAAAATTAACTTTATGGTCATTTTAGTACAGGTAGCAGTGGGCATGCTGAAGGACACTGAGGTCTGGTCATTGGTATGCAGAAGCTCCATCGGCTGCCTAAATCATCTTCTAATGAAGTGGGTCCTCATGACATCAACTGCTCAAAGCATGTTCTCCTTGTCAGACACAAGAGCTCTCGAAGCAGTTTCCTCTTAAGATACTTTAGCCAACATGGATTTCTCCATCCCTGGTCCTTGGCAGTCCTGCTTTCTCGTGCACCCACTTGTTTTCAATATATTTGAAAACATTCTATCCCTTCTGTTTTTTCTATGATGTCAGCCAGCAATTTTGCCAACCTCATCTCTAGTCTCTGGGCTCTGATAAACTGTTGTTTGCAGATACACAGTTTATTGGCAGTATGTTTTTTACAAGCCATCTTGAAATCTCATTAGGTGCTTCTGATTTTCAAATTTCTTTCACAAGGTATGAAGAGATGGATCAGTGGTTAAGAGCACTAGCTGTTCTTGCAGAAGACTGGGTTTGGTTTCCAGCACCCACATGGTGGCTCACAACCATCTGTAACTCAGGTAGAATATAATAATTCAACATGTGTGTGTGTGTTAAATTATCAGATAGTAAAAATTAGTACAAAATGGAAGGAAATGAAAAATAAAGAAAACAATAAAGCTTGAGAAAATAGTAAAACATGAGGAAAAATTAAGTCCCCAAAAGAAAATTTCCTTAGATGGTAGTTCAATGAAAGCTTTGCCATACTCTACAACAAGCCTTGGGGGACATACACATTTCATTTTCCATGCCAAGAAACTCTCAAATGTAAAGGAATGCAAAATTTTCAAAAATCTCGAACAGAAAGAGGGTATCTGGACATTGAAAAGAAATCATTTTCTGTTCAGATTTCAAATTGGGCCTAACAATAAACAATCATCATTTCTCAAACTAAGCATGAATAGCTAGGATTTTATTTAATTGAAACTGTAACACTGAGGTTTCATCATTTGTCCTGTATGACTTCATTCTGAGTCACCTGAGACTTTAGCAGTTTATTTTAAAAGTAACTGAACACAGCCTGTGTAATTCCACATCCTACCTATGATTCAGCTCAAATGAAATTTCCTCTCTTCCAGAAAAGTTCGATTCTATTAAAAGTGAGAACCCAAGAACTAAAAAATGGAAGACCAGGACTCAATATGCTGCTTTTACTAGTCATTCTGTGTCAGTGGTATTTTTACCACTGTTAATACCATTTTTAATACCAGAGTACATGTCTGGCAAATCCAGAGAAAGGGTTTAGAGAAATGATGTTGACAGATTCAATTTTCTTTTTAGCTTACATTTTTAATAAACTTTGTGTAAAATACCATGTTTCTCATGTGGAAGACATAAACACTGCTTGGGTTTTGCCAGAGGGATATTTTAGAGGTAAGTCGAGATTGGTCTCATCTCTGCTCAAATATTTCAGCAGCTTCACATCTGATTAAAGGGTGAAAATCAAAGATGAAGAAACTGAGGTTCATAGAAATCTGCTTTTGGAAGCCTTAAAGTTAGAAATCAAAACACTGAGATTGCTTCCCTTACTTCAGGCATCCTTCTGAGTCTCTGGTACCTACAGATGAGCTCACACACTCCAGTCCAGCATCTCACATCTCTACTCTCTTCCTGCCATTCCAGAATTGGAGGCTTCCTTGAAAATGCCAGCCTTAGAACCTAGCTTTGTCTATGCAGGTATTTTTTTATCTTTGTTTAGAATGCTCTTTCTTCACATTTTATATGGCTCTATTCTCATTCATATTCTGTCTTTGTCTCTGTCTCTGTCTCTCTCTCCCTCACTTTCTCTCTCCCTCTCTTCCCAAGATCAAGATTATCCCTGATATCCAATGTAACAAAAATAACATTTTATTCCAAAGTATGATGACCACCACCTATAGTCCCAATGTTTGGGAAGCTTAGACAGGAGGTTTGCCATGATTTTGAGGCCAATTTGAGCTATATAATAAGCCCCAGGCCATGTTATTGCTTTGAAAAATCAATAATCCACAGTAGTGTGATATGATTTACACCTACATGTAGGTGTAAATCACAGAAGGCTTGAAACTGACCTCTAGTATTTTAAATAATCTCATGCCTTAGTACTTGTGTGTTGTTATTATTATCTATTATTATTACTATTATTACTATAATTATTATTATCATTATTATTGTTATTATTAGAGAGAGAGCAAGTATATTATGCCACAGCAATTGTATAGCATCAAAGGACAACTTTTGAAGTCCATTCTCTCCTCCCTTAACTTTTTAAAAATTTTCTGTGTATATATTTTGCCTGTATGTATATGTGTCACATGTGTGCCTAGCACCCAAAAAGGCTAATGGATGGTGTTACACCCCTGGAACTGGAGTACAGGTTGGTTGTGAGCCACCATATATGTGCTGGGCACCAAACACAGGTCCTGTGGGAGAGCAGCCAGTGTTCTTAAACAGTGAGCTGTGTCTCCAGGGCCACACCTTGTTTTTAAGGCAGGTTTTCTCTTGTTTCTGCCATGCTGTGTCTTCAGACAATACACCCATCTCCACCTCCCATTTCCATGTAGGTGTTCTGGAATTACAGCTGTATGTCACCACATCTGGCATGTTCACACAGATTCTAGAGATTGAACCTGGGTTTCAGGTTTGTGTAACAAGCACTTTTGCCCACTGAACCATCTCAACAACCTATTAAGTATGTGTTTGTGTAAGAAAAATATATACAAACAAAACGTGGGCACACACTTGTGCATATGGCAACTTCCTTTAAATTCGGTTAGCATGTGCTATGCTTATTTTCCTCAGTCCCTCGGATCATTTTTATGATATGTCTCTAAATACCATAGCCTATATTTTTAAAATCCAGTATGAAAAATATCTCTAGTTATAATTGCAAATTTAAGTCATTGTACTCATTCTTTCAACTTATATTTTCTTTTTCTTTTCTTATTTTTTTCAACTTACTCTGTATTTTCAGTGAATCATACTTTGTCTGGTTTTCCTATTTCTCTATCTGATATTGATTATTGAGTTTTATTCTGTCATCTTTTAGCTCTTTACTAGCCAGGATATTATATAATCCAATTGTGATGGCTATTCTTGGTTGTCAACTTGACTACATCTGGGAATTAACAAAAACCTAAAAATGGAGGGCACACTTGTAAGGAATTTCTGCTTAATTTGAAATAGGAAGATCTACTTCTAATTTGGGTCTTTAAGGTAGGAAGACACACCTTTAATCCAGATCTTTAATTGAGATATTATCTGGACCACACCTTCTCTGGAAGTCTATGTGAGGACAGGGAAGAAGAGAGCCCTTGCTCTTTGCCTGCTTCCTCTCACCTTGCTAGCAAGTCCATTCCTTTACTAGCATTAGAGCCTATGTCTTCAGAATTCCAGCATATACTGAAGACCAGTTGAGACATCCAGCCTTTGTGGACTGAGCAACTACTGGATACTGGAGCTTTCCTTTCATAGCTAGCCATTGTTGGATTAGCTGGACCACAGCCTGGAAGTCATTCTAATAAATCTCTCTCTCTCTCTCTCTCTCTATATATATATATATATATATAGAGAGAGAGAGAGAGAGAGAGAGATTCATTTTTTAAATTCTGTTACTCTAGAGAACCCTGACTAATATACCAATGAAGGCTAGGTTTAAGTATTCTCATTCAAACCACACAAGGGCTCCTAGCTAATCTTTTCAAATCCCTCTTTCACCTTGCCAATTTGCACAGTTCATTTCTCCTTTGCAAGCTTAGTACACAATTAGAAGAATGTTTGTTGAGTCACTTTGGACATTTAAAGGTATATGGAGAGAGAGAGAGAGAGAGAGAGAGAGAGAGAGAGAGAGAGAGAGAGATCTATTGGGAACATAGTGTGTTATTGGTGTCAATATATGGTAGAAATAAGGCAGTTAGCCCTCACAAAGTAAATATTCAATAAAACAGCTTTGTTTAAATTTGTGTAATGGCGCTGTCAGCATCAAAGATATTGTACTAATGGATCCTATACTATGATAAACTACTTAAAATAATGTTACTGCAAATGCTTTTCCATATCTTACTTCTGGGAAAGTGGAAAAAGATAGGAGCTGCTCACTGAATATACAAATGAAGCACAGAAATGGTCATAGTATCACAGTTAGACAATCCTCATTCACAAAAAGTGTAATTGCAAATGAAAGTTTAAAAAAATAGAGATTATTTATTTTTATTTTGTGTGTATGAGTGTTTGCCTAAATGTATGTATGTACCTCACATGCTTGCAGTGTCTACAGAGAGTATTTGAGAGTGTTGGATCCCCTGAAATTAGAGTTATAGATGGTTGTGAGCTTCCATGTGGACACTGTGTCCTCTGCAAGAGCAGCCAGTGCTCTTAACTTCTGAGTCATCTCTTCAGCCCCAAGATGATTGTATTTTATTGAACACTAATACTGTGACAACAATTGACTGCTTACTTTTATCAGGCATTGTACTTAAGGATTGCCAAGCATTAGTATGGTTGAAATCACAATAACCCTACAAGTTGGAGACATTTGTGTATAAACTTGGGTCACACATTTAAAACTATTTTAATAACTCATTTTAATCACTCTGACTATGGCTTCTATTATTTGTTACTATATATATTTATTTACTAGGTCACAATTTGAGGAGTAATTTTAAATTAGATATTCGTTTGTTTTCACGTAAGTCTGTTTGTAAAACTGAGAGTGTGTGTAGCCTGATTGTTTTCTTGATGATGAATCAATTACCAATGGCCTGTAACTCACTCCCAATGACTATGAACTATGCTGGCTTTGGCCATTAGGCAGCCTTTCAAGCCCATAGCTATGACACTAACCATGAACCTTCTCTCATCCATAGCTCTCTTCTCTACCTACCTTCTATCTAGAACTAGCACACGATACCTATTACAGTTAGTATCCCCAAGCACTTATAAATTATCCATTTTATAAGAGTTGAGAATTCTAAAATTTTGCATAGATGAAATTTTGCATGTTGCTTTCTAGAACTTGCTTCTAAGAATCAGGCCAATGTTAATCAATACATTTTTGTGTCTGCTTTGTTATTCTCCTGCTAGTCTAAAAATATCGACAGTGGTATAGACAGAAGTATATCTGCGATTATTTCAGTATTTAAACTCATTTTTAAAGACCTGAAGACACTGAAATTACTCCAAGAAGCTCAGCATTATTTTACCATCTATACCTTAAATGCTATTTAATAATGAATGTTCTGTTTGTTACCAGATTGAATTTTAATTCTGGCAGAGAAATTGTAAACAAGATGGCATTAACCCATTCCCCCAAAGGCATGGCCTCAATTTGTCCTCCTCAGCACAATCATGTTTCATATTCACTCAACAAACACATGTCCCACGCCAACTATATTCCAGTAACCACACCAAAGTCCACAAAAAAAACAGCAAACCAAGTGGACAAAACCTCCAGGTCTTGTGGCACCTACGACATGGTGTGGTGTTGCTAGAGTTTTCCTGTCTTGCCCACAGTCAGGACAAATCTTTGTCACCCGCCAGTCCCACAGCCACTCAGACCCAACCAAGTAAACACAGAGACTTATATTGCTTACAAACTGTATGGCCGTGGCAGGCTTCTTGCTAACTGTTCTTGTAGCTTAAATTAATCCATTTCCATAAATCTATACCTTGCCACGTGGCTGGTGGCTTACCAGCGTCTTCACATGCTGCTGGTCATGGCGGCGGCTGCAGTGTCTCTCTGCCTCAGCCTTCTCCTTCCCAGAATTCTCCTCTCTCTTTGTCCCACCTACTTCCTGCCTGGCCACTGGCCAACCAGTGTTTTATTTATTGACCAATCAGAGCAATTTGACATATAGACCGTCCCACAGCAGTGTGGGGTAAGATGAATATTTTATGTTCTACTCTGAACTATAGTAACTGTAATACGGTCTTCTGTGAATCTGTCTAGCCCTTATTTACCTGTTCCTGACAATGATGTCATTACCACTCTCAGACACATGCACAAATGTGCACAGCTGACCAGACACGGCTGTGGTTCAACTGCATTTTCTACAGGTGCCTTTGAGGTCTTCAACACCCAAGTTCTACCAAGTCACTCCCAACTCCTTCTAGTGTCATCTCCAGGCCATCCTGATTTGACCCAGTGTAAATGCTTTCCTTTTAGGCTGCTTCATCTTTGGATTCTGTATGTTTGGGCTTGCCTTAGACTGTGGCTGAGTAGCACAAATCTAGCTTTAACAGACTATACTCCCTTTGGCATCTTTGAGTTACACATACTGCCTTAACAGTGGTGTGTGGGACTTAAGTTTCCTGATGAGTCACAGTAACTTGAATGATTATGCCATTTTCTCTGTTATACAGCTTAATTTGATTTATTTATTCAATTGTGTAGTTCTTTATTCAAATGGTATCCAGCCAACACATATTAGACACCAATCATTCTCTCCAGAAATTGGAGATGCTGTAAATGAAGCAAAGAGCAGCATTTTTAGCTTGTTTTGGAATTAGCTAAGATCAGTTTGTGAAGAATCACGTGCCTGTAAGAAATAATAAGACCCTTCTGGACCCTATTCAGGGTAGCTGGCTTTCTCAAGTTATCCAAATGAACATTTCCCTGGAGGCAGGGTCACAGGGGCTTTATCTCATAATATTTCCTTTGGGTCCTTAGTTTTATGATTTAATGTATATGAGGACAAACAACTAGGTGAGACTATCCTTCCCTCCCTTGGTTATTGATTCAAACAATGAAGCCAGAGAGAGATGTCTGTGAAGTCATCAGGCTTGGGAACTGGAGTAGGTTTGAGACTCTGATCATCCATTAGCCTTCATCTAAGTCATCTGTTTCTCCAGGAGCTGAAAACATTTGACAGCCTGGAAACGGGAGTTCTCTGAAAAGGATGGCAACAATCACCTGTATTTGGTTAGAAGGATACAAGAGATGTAAGGTAATTCTGTAGAAAAAGGGAAATGCCTTTAGCCCAGGGGGGGGGAAGCATAAAAGTAGCTTTTTATCCCCTCAGGGACAGTACCTTGAGACTGTTGGGACGCTTCATTAGAATGCAAACATGTGAAATCATGAAACGGGGAAAAAAAGGAAAAAAGTGGTTGGGGAAAAGATCACTGTTTTTGTCCAATTCCTACAAAATCGAATATTTAATGCTTCTAATTCATTTTCCATAAAACATATGGTTCTAAACTGTCATAGACATGAAAAGGACAGGATTACTGAATTTAATGACTCGACAGTGAATGTGATTTTCACACATGAAGTCAAGTTCACTTACCCTTCACCAGGCCCTCCCTCCTTTTTCCCACACCACACACTCTCCCCTGCCTCCTCCCATCTTCATACAGAGGGACCTGAACAAGATTCAGAGAGTCTTCCTGAAACTGGCCCAGCCTCTTGCAGAAATTATAGTGTAGAATTTCAACATTCATAATTTTAAAGTATTTACTTATTTATTTACTTGAGTCAGGGTCATGCTGTATGAGTCATGGTAACTTGAACTCTTAGCTGGCCTGGAGTTCCCTATGCAGACCAGCTGGCTTCGAACCCACAGAGATGCCCCTGCCCCTGCCTCTGCCCCTGCCTAGTGCTGGTAGGAAGGTGTGTGCCAATGCAAGAATCATAATTCTTCATTGCATCTCTGATGTAATTGTTCCTGTCATCTGGCTTTTGTTTCACTGTGCTGAAGTCTGAGGAACTGGCTGCCTTATTGTCCTTAACTATTGCTTCATTTAGATGGGAACACTGAGATGTCTAGCTAAAAATATAAAGTAAATTACCTTTGTGTCTGTATTGCTCATAGAATCCTGGAAGTCAGTCCTGACTGGGAAAGAAAACCCAAGCATGTGTTACAGACTGTGGCTGAGTGACATGCTGCTTTGGAATAGCTATGGTTTCCTGCCAGGCCATTCCTATGCCTGGTGCCCACTTCCTCTTAGATACTCTGTTGGGACTATAATGATGCCCCTCCATCTCTCTGACAGGAACACAGCCTTCCCTGGAAAGATAATGAAACCTCCAGTGGCTGGAAGGTTAAAGCTGTCCTGGAAGAGAATATTCCATTCGAGCTTCTAGCTCTATCTGGCCCACTGGCAGTCAGCCCAGCCATGAAGGAACGTCCCTGGGAACTCTGTCCCAAAGGACTATAGAAGGGATAAGGTATGAGGGAAAGTGTGCGTAGAGCTTGTGGTTGGCTCATTCTGAAATGAGAGCAGCTATCATCCCAGAAGAGCCAGAGGCCTTTGCTTATTTTAATAGGATTTCACTGAAGGCTTGCCCTGATTTGGGGCTGGTTATCACTCAGAAGAATGACCCATTCTTCACCATAAGTTTGAACATAGCCCTTCAGATTCACTGACATTTGTAGAGTGGGGTTTTGTACTCCTGTCATTCAACACACACTTACTGAAAGATCACTGACTGGAGAAATGGCTCAGCAATTAAGAGAATGTACTGCTCTCCCAGACCAGAGGATGTGGTTTCCGTTCCCAGCACCCATTCACAATCTTCTGTAACTCCAAGGGATCCTACACTTCTCCCTCACAGGGCCACCTTCATACACTCACACACATAGTTAAAAACACAATTTCCAGCTCTACGCTTCAACCTTGGAACCAGAACGGCAAGAGCTGACTCGTGTGGAATTTCATCTTCTGTGTGTGGGTTGGTGGTGTTCAGGGGATTCCAGAAATTATTCTCTCTCTTTCTCTCTCTCTCTCTCTCTTTCTCTCTCTCTCTCTCTCTCTCTCTCTCTCTCTCTCTCTCTCTCTCTCTCTCTCTCTCTCTCTCTCCACACACACGCGCACATATGCATATGTCTTCCTTTACATACATACAGAATAAAGGGGTGATTCAAGCTCTGGACAGAACAGGTTGGTAGAATCTGATATGTTATCATGTTTTTCAGAACAACACACCATTTAAAACATGAAACTCAGGAAGAGAGCACTTACCTAGCATTCGTGAGTCTGTGAGCTTGAACACCATCACAGAAAACCCAAATAAATAAAACTTGTGAACTGTTTATTTCTGAAACTTTTACATGTAATACTTTCAAACTCCAGTTCATCATGAGCAACTAACCCTCAGAGAACAAACCTGCACATAAGAGCAAAATGCTGTGTGCAACAAAAAACATTGATAAAGTGATTTCTTACACTTTCTTTTCTTTAAAAATCCATAATACTGTCCCATAGAGTGTCTAAAATAAGGATGAGGTATCTGGTTTTGTTTTATTGTTTTGTTTCATTAGAATGAGAATCAGGTCTGGTTTGGCAGCTATGACCTTTGAACTTAGACATCAGTGGCAGATACCAGTTTACACACATATGGTGGCCAGGGACCAAGATGAAAATTCCAAGAAACAGAATATTGAAAATGGAAGAAAAATTAAGAATTTAAAAATTATTGAAGTTTAGACTTAGGAAAAATTACATATAGCATCAGAATAAAATACATGTTGCCAAACTGTTTGAGATAAAATGTGCTGTCATAGTTCACTTTCTTTAACTTACTTAAAGATGTCACAAAAATAAAGTAAATTAAAATTCCTAACAGCTGAGATGTTCATGTGCTGGGTTGGGAAGATTGGGGTGGAAAGAGTCTACTTTCAGTGTGATAGAAAGAGCAAGTTTAAGAAATCCCCTGTATAGCATGTCAATGACAGTTAATAAGTGATATAATTGAAAATTGTGGAACGCTAATACAAGTGTTCTCACTACAAAATAAAGTATATGAGGTGGTATGTTAAGTAACATTTATAGGCATTTCCTGATGTTCTAATGAACCAAAATATTATACACCATATATGTACATTTTTGTCAATGTAAATAACTCATCAGAGAGTAGGGTTAGAGACATGATTTAGTGCTTAAAAGCATGTATTTGTCTTGCAGAGGACCTAAGACATTCTAAGAAATTAGCTTTCTTGGGGTTATGCAATGCCAAGTAATTCCTATCTTTGTGGCTTCTTCTTTTTTTTTTTTTTTTTTTTCCAATGAGAGTGCTTTCTTCCCACCAGAATGTAGATGTGGTTCCTGGAAAGATCATCCACTGAAAAAAAGCCATCTCTTCAAGAGCAGTCACAAAGTGTTCTGTGTATTGACTTTTCAGGCTGGACATCCCAGGGCTTCACACAACTCCACCTACTATAGACTGAGAACTTATTTATGATCTAAAAAAATACCAATTCTGAAATGTTCCCCAATTCAAACCTTTTAACTATTGCTTGGGTGCTCAAAATGTTTTTGGGATTTTGGGATTTGAGATTTTGGAACATTTCTAACTCCATATTTTCAGATTAGGAGTGTTTAACCTGTATAGACAACACACATCTCTACACATGAGAAACCTCAGAACCTGAAAGATTGGCCCTAAAAGTTTTTGATAGGAAACAACATAGCTGCATGTAGTTCATTGTCCCACCATTACCCCACTGTCCTCCTCCACATACTCTATGCCCATGTTTCTGCAAGTTTATGCTGTCATAAAAGGGGTCTGACCTATGGGCTCTGTGGAAACACAATCCATGCCCATAACCTAAATGATGGTTCTTTTAATACAATATGATAATGTGTTAGTTTGTTTCCTCAATCAGTCCCATTACTTAATTAGATCATGATGAACATGTGGTCAAAACACTCCTTAATCTCTTCTACATGTGCAAGTTTAGAATGATCTCCAAATTAATTTTGTTGTCTTGTTTTTCCAGTGCCCACAGCATGTACTATATACCCAATAAGGCACATGGATCAATGGTGCATTAAAGCCCTGAGATTTTAAGAAGACAGATTTTAATTATTTTTCACATTTATCTACTTGTTGTAGATGGGAGAGGGCATGCCACACTTGCTTGTAGAGGTCAGAGGACAACTTGAGGGAATTGGTAATCTCTTTCCCATAATACCAAGGAAGCATATGTATGAACACAATGAGAGATAAGAAAGGTAACCAGAAAATGAAGAAAGAAAAAAAAGTAATACTCAAAGATGTAACAGAAGAAAACGTTTCCCCATTGATTAAAATAAAAGGTAAGTTAGAAGATGGTGAGAATTTCTATTTGGTGATGTTTGACATTCTAAACAAAAACCCTAAACCGATACTGTAAGAGATTGAAATGCTTCTAGTTACAAGATCTCAGATCTTCTAAAGGAGTGTTGGGTTGTTGTTGTTGTGGGGGGGGGGTCTTTTTTTTTTTTTTTGGTTTGTTTTTGTTTTATGTGTATGGGTGTCTGGCCTGCACATACATGTGCATCACATCTATGCCTTGCCTATGGAGGCCAGAAGAGGGCATTGGATCCCCTGGAACTGGAGTTGCAGATGATTGTGAACTCCCATGTAGATACTAGGAATCAAAATTGAGTTCTGTGTAAGAGCAGCCAGTGCTCTTAACTGCTGAGCTTAGAAAGAGTGCTTTGTACTCAACCCATATGCATGCTTCCTTTTTCAAATACCACAGCAGAAAGTATAGACTCGGTGGTCATGTAGAGAATCTGGCTATTTGCCAACATAAACATGGTTCCTTTTCTCTTTTTCCTGCCCAACTTCATTCCTACTACATCATCTTTCTATTCAAATGTCTGTATCTTCTTGGCTTTGGGTACCTGACTCTAGTTTGTAATGACTTTATCATTTTGTTTTATCTTGTGTCATTATATTCTTGTTATAATCAGAGAATCATACCAAAAATCTATCGGCCAGGAAATAGGGCAACTATTCTAGGTAGTCACTCTTTTCCTTTGTTATTTCACACTGGAGTCCCTTCTGTCTGCTCACATGTGACCATCAGTCTTCCTCAGACTCCTTGTCCACAGTACAGATCCTTTGCTTTGCAGGACTCTTTGGTACCAACCCTTTGTTACTTACACTATAGAAGAAAATGTCTATATTGTACAGGGAACTTTTTCTTAAGTTTATAAAAAAAAAAAACAAAACTCCATCAGCATCAGGAACAGAAAGCAAACAGTCAAAAGTGGGGTTGGCTCAGAGCTCTTTCCTGCCTTGCAGGATGCCGGGTGATGCTGCAGGGGGTGAAAGAACCTTGGAGGGAAAACCATCAGGAGATGATTTGCACAGCCAAACTGTTGCTCATGTGATGCAAGAAAACAACATGTGTGCAACATGTGTCCCTTCTTCATTTGACCAGAGAATAAACAAAAAATCCAGAGTCTCCAAATCATGAGTGTCATGCCAACTACCAAAACACAGTAACTTTAATTTTTGTTAAGTGCGACTAAATCTATAAAAATAAAACATTAACATAAGAGTTTTCTTGAATTTGTTGTACCAATGGGCCCTTTCTTTCTCCATATCTGGTTAGAAGAACAAACACCAAAGAGTGTCTGGGATAGAGATATGGCAAACTATACTTTTACACCCTGAGATCCTAAAGATACTATTTCACTCTTAATCTTCCATAATAAAAAAAAAAAAAAAAAAACAGGCCGGGCGGTGGTGGCACACGCCTTTAATCCCAGCACTCGGGAGGCAGAGGCAGGCGGATCTCTGTGAGTTCGAGGCCAGCCTGGGCTACCAAGTGAGTTCCAGGAAAGGCACAAAGCTGCACAGAGAAACCCTGTCTCGAAAAACAAACAAACAAACAAACAAAAACAGAAACATTAAATTTTTACAACATCTTTTGCTGACCAGTAATTTGACTATAAACACTCATCCGTTAGGTAACTTGAAACATGAAGAAGGAAGGTGCCCGACCGTGCCTTTATCCAAATCCAAACCCTTCTGATTCAGATCGTGCCACTTTTGTGAGTGGTGCGTATCTGAGTATTCCAGCTTCAGCCATAGACCCACAGGACTAACCTCATGCTCACCCCTTCCCCCTTCACGTAGGACATAAAATCCTGTCTTTCCCTACATAGCCCTGTTCTCTAGCACCATATGACCTTCCCTGTGTAGTCTTTTCCATATCACATATAGTCAGGCATTGCTGACTGACACTCCTGAAACACAAGGCACACCCCACCCAGAAAACTGCCCATTCCTCCTCGGCACTCCACAGGCAGACAGCACAGTCCAGGTGTTTCTATTCCTGTTTCTAATGTCCCCCAAGTTGCTGTGATACCTAACCCTTAATAGAAAGCATCCTTAAAAAGAGCCTTTCCAGCCGGACAGTGGTGCCGCACGCCTTTAATCCCAGCACTCGGAAGGCAGAGCCAGGCAGATCTCCATGAGTTCAAGGCCAGCCTGGTCTACAGAGTGAGTTCCAGGAAAGGCACCAAAGCTATACAGAGAAACCCTGTCTTGAAAAAACTAAAACAATAAAAAAGTCTTTCCAACATGTTTCCTGCACTGTCTCCTCACACTAATAAAGAAGAAAAAAAACAGACTAATATTAACAGCAAATAACAGCAGCCAAAAGATTGCAAGCATCTCCTGGCGATACTCTTCTGTTTGCATTCTGATGTCCATTTGCCTAGATGGTTATTCCTCTCAGGTCTGGTGACTGGGTGTGTGAGCTAATTTACCAGCCTGCTTTAATATTTAGCGAGGAGCCACAGCTGACCAATAATTTTTAATAACTTGCCTGCCATTGATTTCAACCCACACATTAAAGGCCTAATCAAAATTTTAACAGGCTTGGTGAAGGGACATAAGGACAACAGAACAGTAATAGCTTCTTGCCCAACTCTGTGAAGGAGAACAAGATTGCGTCAACTTCTTTGGGAAGTTTGAATGACAAGACAATTCCTGACTGCACCTCGGTGGT
This sequence comes from Peromyscus maniculatus bairdii, assembly GCF_049852395.1. Lineage (NCBI taxonomy): Eukaryota > Metazoa > Chordata > Mammalia > Rodentia > Cricetidae > Peromyscus > Peromyscus maniculatus. Next base: position 39,163,074 of record NC_134857.1, on the reverse strand, counting down.
TTGTGTGTGTGTGGTGGTTGGGGGGTTGTTTTGCTCTCTTCTATTTTGATTTGTTTTGTAACTGATACAGCTGTCTTCCTCAGACTTCAGTAACTGTGGATGAAGGATGGATGAATTAGGTTTGTGAGTCTAAAACTCTTGTAGACCTAGCAATGAACTCAAGAAACAAGATTAAAAACAGACAAGACAAAAAAGAAAAAAGAAAAGAAAAGAACCAACTCCTAGTAACAGGTACTTCAAATGTCCACACAGGTTGTTCCTCACCACTCCCTAAATCTGATCATTCAAAGGATACAAGGAACAGAATACAAGGGAAACAAACAGAATCACACATTGGAGGGTCACAATCACACTCTATGTGCTCCCTGGGGCTTACAAAAGATGGGGGTCCCTCTGCTTTATGTGAATTGTGGGACAAAGTGGGTAACAGTTAGTTTGACATCCATCGTATTGGAAATAAAGGATTCATTCTGAAGTAGCATAGGTTGAAACAAGAGCCATTAAAAAAAATCTTCCTTTAGGATTGTGGATATTTTAGTTTCAAAAATTAGATGTAAGTTAATTGTATATTTGTGTTACAGCCCTGTCCCCAGAAAGGCAACTATTTGTAATTCCCCCTCTCTTTACATTCACACATCTGTTTAAGTTATAATGAAACCTGGGGTATTATATTTCTTTCAGACAAAATACCAGAAGACTAGATGAAACAGAATTATTATGGACATTGAAACCAGTAGTGTACAGAGATGACATTTAAAGGCAAATCTGTCTCTGGTAGCTCTGCCAAGCTGCAATTCCCTAGGTGCTCTGAAAGTTGTTGCGAGTAGATCAAGCGGTGCCGAGTTTTTATGACATTGAAGCCAAATTTAGCAGACTGCCATTAAAAGCAACACGTTCAGAAAAGAATACTCATGCTTATTCTGCAGCCAGGTACTTGTTGGTCAAACACGGTGCTAGGAGGCATAGGAGACAAATGGAGAGAGAGGACAATTCCTTCTGGAAGATGATTTCAGTTTGGTTCTGAAAGCAAAACAGAACAACTGTGTGAAGGCAAGTGATGTGATGACTTCAATCTAGGGCAGATACTGTCTTGGGCTCTACAGATTAAATGGATGCAAGTCCTCACATCCAGGCCTTATTTAAACAGAGAGATACACACAATAGGGGACATCTGTTCTGTGTTCAAGGCAACTGAGGCCTTGATAATGCTGGGGCAGAGGGGACTGCCACCTTCATTTGCATAGGCTGCCGAATCTTTCATTGTTAGCAAAGGACAGTCGCAGGAAATCTGGGATGATTTGGTAATTCAATGTGGTAGATCGAGCCCCAAGCTTAAGGCCAAGCATGGCAATGACTATATCTGGGACTATGGATAAATGTTTTAAAATGGCTCCTTGGAGTTGGGGAGATGGACGAGTGGGTAATGTGCTTATGATCTAAGCATGGGGACTTGAGTTGGGACCCCCCATCTCCTGTGTTAAAAGGTGCTGTTTATTTATGATCATGGCACTGGCAAGCAAAGACAAAGGGGTCCTGGGGTTCACTGGCTAGTCAGCATAGCCGTTTGATGAACTGTGGTCTCAGTGAGTGATCCTGCCTCAAAAGAATAAGAAGGTGAGTAAAAGAGGAAAGCATACAATGTCGATCTCTGGCCACCATAATACATGTCTGAGCATGCATGTACCTCACACAGGTGCACACACATGTGTTCACAAAGGAATGAATGAATGAATTGATCCTTGCCTCATCTTTTCCATTTCTGAAGAATAAATTGCTCTGTTAAATAATAAATACAATATACCAAAGCATCTGATCCTGTGTGGGCATGATATTATTTTTACATAATGAAGTAATTTGGGCGGACAAGTCTCTAAGGACTTCAAAGGAAGGGGATAAACATTTATTTTGTGTTGGAAAGTAAAGCCATAAATAAGGTAAGGTTTTCATTTATCTTCTAAGCTGGTATGCTTTAGAATAAGTGTGGGAGGCCAGCTCCCACCTCTTAGAAGACTTCCTATGAGGAGGAGAGAGGGATAAGAAACTTTTAGATAGAAAGGTAGTAAAGAGGAGAAAGACAGAAACACAGGATAGCTTCGGTAGGACCTGGATCAAAACCCAATGGTCCCTTCTGTCTCTTCAAAAGGGCTTTTTATAACAATGCCAAGGGGTGGGACAAAAGACCTCCCCCTTGCTAGATCAAAGTACACCACACAGCCAAGTGTAGATCCTTCCAAACACCTGGTAACCATAACCATGGTCAAATCATCCCATTATGCAGTCCTGCTGAGTAAAGCAAGCTCAGATTCTTGGACCCTAGTTTCTCACTAGGAAACCTCTGTGGGTCTCTACAAATAAGAAAGAAAATCTAAGTACACCAGGCTTTCAGGTAGAAACTGTCTGTGGTCCACACCAAGCAGAGAACATGCTCCATAGACCTGGACAAGCTCTCATGGAAGACTAGAACTTAGGTGAGATGTAAAGGCTCAGTTCCACCAAGGGTGGCTATGAACTGTACTTGAGTAAGCCTAGCCAGTCCTTTATAAGGTGTTCTAAAATGCCAAGGAAGAAGTTTACCTTGTCCCCCATGGGACATGGCTCATAGTATCTATGTAGACTGGCATGGTACAAGATTGTCATGGAGATGGCCTATAAAAGTTGGTGAATATGTGAAGATGTACCCCCTCAGGGATGGATGGATGGGTCAGTGGTTAAGAGCACTGGCTGCTCTTTCAGAGGACCCAAGTTTGATTACCAGCACAAAGTGGCTCACAGCAATCAGGAACTCAAGCTCCAAGGGATCCAATACCTTCTTCTGGACTCTGCAGGCACTAT